>NW_027006445.1:0-40000 GCF_036934945.1 Oncorhynchus masou masou
TGACATCTGCTTTATAAAAAATACATTTGGTTTGATCTGAACAAATCATATTAACCATATGAATTTGCTGGTTCAGTCCATCTCAGTGTTGACATTCTAACTCTCAGAACTAAGAATGATTTCTGCTGTAGTAGGTCACATGCATCATCATATCAACCATGTTGCACTTACATGTTATTATCTCGTTTCATATTATGACTGGTAACAGCTAACGAGTGCCGAAATGTCTCTCACATATTGTGTGCACCTCTGTTTAATCTGATAATGAGCACGTTGGCCTGTGTCGGCTGTGGCAGCGGGGGATGATGCAGCTCACGGTTCGTAATAATGAGGATAGAGTTGCAGTTTGCAGGACGAGAGAGAAAGCTGAAGTTCATTACAAAACGTCTCTGGTTTCTACTGGCCCTGAATTCAGCCTCCAACATCAGAGGATTCAATTCCTCTCTGCTCCCGTCTCATTCCACAGGCACGGGCCCAATCCAACGGGGACAGATGTTGCTTCTGTGTTGCTTCTGTGTCGCCTCTGTCTGTTAGTGGGGATTATATCTGATAAACAGTGAGCTCACACAGCCTCTATCTGTTGGTGGTTATTATATCTGATAAACAGTGAGCTCACACAGCCTCTGTCTGTTGGTGGGGATTATATCTGATAAACAGTGAGCTCACACAGCCTCTATCTGTTGGTGGTTATTATATCTGATGAGCAGTGAGCTCACACAGCCTCTGTCTGTTGGTGGTTATTATATCTGATAAACAGTGAGCTCACACAGCCTCTGTCTGTTGGTGGGGATTATATCTGATAAACAGTGAGCTCACACAGCCTCTGTCTGTTGGTGGGGATTATATCTGATAAACAGTGAGCTCACACAGCCTCTGTCTGTTGGTGGGTATTATATCTGATAAACAGTGAGCTCACACAGCCTCTGTCTGTTGGTGGGTATTATATCTGATAAACAGTGAGCTCACACAGCCTCTGTCTGTTGGTGGGGATTATATCCTGATAAACAGTGAGCCCACACAGCCTCTGTCTGTTGGTGGTTATTATATCTGATAAAAAGTGAGCTCACACAGCCTCTGTCTGTTGGTGGGGATTATATCTGATAAACAGTGAGCTCACACAGCCTCTGTCTGTTGATGGGGATTATATCTGATAAACAGTGAGCTCACACAGCCTCTGTCTGTTGGTGGGGATTATATCTGATAAACAGTGAGCTCACACAGCCTCTGTCTGTTGGTGGGGATTATATCTGATAAACAGTGAGCTCACACAGCCTCTGTCTGTTGGTGGGGATTATATCTGATAAACAGTGAACTCACACAGCCTCTGTCTGTTGGTGGGGATTATATCTGATAAACCGTGAGCTCACACAGCCTCTGTCTGTTGGTGGTTATTATATCTGATAAACAGTGAGCTCACACAGCCTCTGTCTGTTGATGGGGATTATATCTGATAAACAGTGAGCTCACACAGCCTCTGTCTGTTGGTGGGGATTATATCTGATAAACAGTGAGCTCACACAGCCTCTGTCTGTTGGTGGTTATTATATCTGATAAACAGTGAGCTCACACAGCCTCTGTCTGGTGGGGATTATATCTGATAAACAGTGAGCTCACACAGCCTCTGTCTGTTGGTGGGGATTATATCTGATAAACAGTGAGCTCACACAGCCTCTGTCTGTTGGTGGGGATTATATCTGATAAACAGTGAGCTCACACAGCCTCTGTCTGTTGGTGGTTATTATATCTGATAAACAGTGAGCTCACACAGCCTCTGTCTGTTGGTGGGGATTTTATCTGATAAACAGTGAGCTCACACAGCCTCTGTCTGGTGGGGATTATATCTGATAAACAGTGAGCTCACACAGCCTCTGTCTGTTGGTGGGGATTATATCTGATAAACAGTGAGCTCACACAGCCTCTGTCTGTTGGTGGTTATTATATCTGATAAACAGTGAGCTCACACAGCCTCTGTCTGTTGATGGGGATTATATCTGATAAACAGTGAGCTCACACAGCCTCTGTCTGTTGGTGGGGATTATATCTGATAAACAGTGAGCTCACACAGCCTCTGTCTGTTGGTGGGGATTATATCTGATAAACAGTGAGCTCACACAGCCTATGTCTGGTGGGGATTATATCTGATAAACAGTGAGCTCACACAGCCTCTGTCTGTTGGTGGGGATTATATCTGATAAACAGTGAGCTCACACAGCCTCTGTCTGTTGGTGGGGATTATATCTGATAAACAGTGAGCTCACACAGCCTCTGTCTGTTGGTGGTTATTATATCTGATAAACAGTGAGCTCACACAGCCTCTGTCTGTTGGTGGTTATTATATCTGATAAACAGTGAACTCATACAGCCTCTGTCTGTTGGTGGGGATTATATCTGATAAACAGTGAGCTCACACAGCCTCTGTCTGTTGGTGGGGATTATATCTGATAAACAGTGAGCTCACACAGCCTCTGTCTGTTGGTGGTTATTATATCTGATAAACAGTGAGCTCACACAGCCTCTGTCTGTTGGTGGGGATTATATCTGATAAACAGTGAGCTCACTCAGCCTCTGTCTGTTGGTGGGGATTATATCTGATAAACAGTGAGCTCACACAGCCTCTGTCTGTTGGTGGGGATTATATCTGATAAACAGTGAGCTCACACAGCCTCTGTCTGTTGGTGGGGATTATATCTGATAAACAGTGAGCTCACACAGCCTCTGTCTGTTGGTCGGGATTATATCTGATAAACAGTGAACTCACACAGCCTCTGTCTGTTGGTGGGGATTATATATCTGATAAACAGTGAGCTCACACAGCCTCTGTCTGTTGGTAGAGTTATATCTGATAAACAGTGAGCTCACACAGCCTCTGTCTGTTGGTCGGGATTATATCTGATAAACAGTGAGCTCACACAGCCTCTGTCTGTTTGTGGTTATTATATCTGATAAACAGTGAGCTCACACAGCCTCTGTCTGGTGGGGATTATATCTGATAAACAGTGAGCTCACACAGCCTCTGTCTGTTGGTGGGGATTATATCTGATAAACAGTGAGCTCACACAGCCTCTGTCTGTTGGTGGGGATTATATCTGATAAACAGTGAGCTCACACAGCCTCTGTCTGTTGGTGGTTTATTATATCTGATAAACAGTGAGCTCACACAGCCTCTGTCTGTTGGTGGGGATTTTATCTGATAAACAGTGAGCTCACACAGCCTCTGTCTGTTGGTGGTTATTATATCTGATAAACAGTGAGCTCACACAGCCTCTGTCTGTTGATGGGGATTATATCTGATAAACAGTGAGCTCACACAGCCTCTGTCTGTTGGTGGGGATTATATCTGATAAACAGTGAGCTCACACAGCCTCTGTCTGGTGGGGATTATATCTGATAAACAGTGAGCTCACACAGCCTCTGTCTGTTGGTGGGGATTATATCTGATAAACAGTGAGCTCACACAGCCTCTGTCTGTTGGTGGTTATTATATCTGATAAACAGTGAGCTCACACAGCCTCTGTCTGTTGGTGGGGATTATATCTGATAAACAGTGAGCTCACACAGCCTCTGTCTGTTGGTGGGGATTATATCTGATAAACAGTGAGCTCACACAGCCTCTGTCTGTTGGTGGGGATTATATCTGATAAACAGTGAGCTCACACAGCCTCTGTCTGGTGGGGATTATATCTGATAAACAGTGAGCTCACACAGCCTCTGTCTGTTGGTGGGGATTATATCTGATAAACAGTGAGCTCACACAGCCTCTGTCTGTTGGTGGGGATTATATCTGATAAACAGTGAGCTCTACACAGCCTCTGTCTGTTGGTGGTTATTATATCTGATAAACAGTGAGCTCACACAGCCTCTGTCTGTTGGTGGTTATTATATCTGATAAACAGTGAGCTCATACAGCCTCTGTCTGTTGGTGGGGATTATATCTGATAAACAGTGAGCTCACACAGCCTCTGTCTGTTGGTGGGGATTATATCTGATAAACAGTGAGCTCACACAGCCTCTGTCTGTTGGTGGTTATTATATCTGATAAACAGTGAGCTCACACAGCCTCTGTCTGTTGGTGGGGATTATATCTGATAAACAGTGAGCTCACTCAGCCTCTGTCTGTTGGTGGGGATTATATCTGATAAACAGTGAGCTCACACAGCCTCTGTTTGTTGGTGGTTATTATATCTGATAAACAGTGAGCTCACACAGCCTCTGTCTGTTGATGGGGATTATATCTGATAAACAGTGAGCTCACACAGCCTCTGTCTGTTGGTGGGGATTATATCTGATAAACAGTGAGAGTCTGTTGGTGGGGATTATATCTGATAAACAGTGACAGCCTCTGTCTGTTGGTGGGGATTATATCTGATAAACAGTGAGCTCACACAGCCTCTGTCTGTTGGTGGGGATTATATCTGATAAACAGTGAACTCACACAGCCTCTGTCTGTTGGTGGGGATTATATCTGATAAACAGTGAGCTCACACAGCCTCTGTCTGTTGGTGGGGATTATATCTGATAACAGTGAGCTCACACAGCCTCTGTCTGTTGGTGGGGATTATATCTGATAAACAGTGAGCTCACACAGCCTCTGTCTGTTGGTGGGGATTATATCTGATAAACAGTGAACTCACACAGCCTCTGTCTGTTGGTGGGGATTATATCTGATAAACAGTGAGCTCACACAGCCTCTGTCTGTTGGTGGGGATTATATCTGATAAACAGTGAGCTCACACAGCCTCTGTCTGTTGGGGGATTATATCTGATAAACAGTGAGCTCACACAGCCTCTGTCTGGTGGGGATTATATCTGATAAACAGTGAGCTCACACACACAGCCTCTGTCTGTTGGTGGGGATTATATCTGATAAACAGTGAGCTCACACAGCCTCTGTCTGTTGGTGGGGATTATATCTGATAAACAGTGAGCTCACACAGCCTCTGTCTGTTGGTGGTTATTATATCTGATAAACAGTGAGCTCATACAGCCTCTGTATGTTGGTGGGGATTATATCTGATAAACAGTGAGCTCACACAGCCTCTGTCTGTTGGTGGGGATTATATCTGATAAACAGTGAGCTCACACAGCCTCTGTCTGTTGGTGGTTATTATATCTGATAAACAGTGAACTCACACAGCCTCTGTCTGTTGGTGGGGATTATATCTGATAAACAGTGAGCTCACACAGCCTCTGTCTGTTGGTGGTTATTATATCTGATAAACAGTGAACTCACACAGCCTCTGTCTGTTGGTGGGGATTATATCTGATAAACAGTGAGCTCACACAGCCTCTGTCTGTTGGCGGTTATTATATCTGATAAACAGTGAGCTCACACAGCCTCTGTCTGTTGATGGGGATTTATATCTGATAAACAGTGAGCTCACACAGCCTCTGTCTGTTGGCGGTTATTATATCTGATAAACAGTGAGCTCACACAGCCTCTGTCTGTTGGTGGGGATTATATCTGATAAACAGTGAGCTCACACAGCCTCTGTCTGTTGGTGGGGATTATATCTGATAAACAGTGAGCTCACACAGCCTCTGTCTGTTGGTGGGGATTTTATCTGATAAACAGTGAGCTCACACAGCCTCTGTCTGTTGGTGGTTATTATATCTGATAAACAGTGAGCTCACACAGCCTCTGTCTGTTGGTGGGGATTATATCTGATAAACAGTGAGCTCACACAGCCTCTGTCTGTTGGTGGGGATTATATCTGATAAACAGTGCTCACACAGCCTCTGTCTGGTGGGGATTATGTCTGATAAACAGTGAGCTCACACAGCCTCTGTCTGTTGGTGGGGATTATATCTGATAAACAGTGAGCTCACACAGCCTCTGTCTGTTGGTGGGGATTATATCTGATAAACAGTGAGCTCACACAGCCTCTGTCTGTTGGTGGGGATTATATCTGATAAACAGTGAGCTCACACAGCCTCTGTCTGTTGGTGGGGATTATATCTGATAAACAGTGAGCTCACACAGCCTCTGTCTGTTGGTGGTTATTATATCTGATAAACAGTGAGCTCACACAGCCTCTGTCTGTTGGTGGTTATTATATCTGATAAACAGTGAGCTCACACAGCCTCTGTCTGTTGGTGGTTATTATATCTGATAAACAGTGAGCTCACACAGCCTCTGTCTGTTGGTGGGGATTATATCTGATAAACAGTGAGCTCACACAGCCTCTGTCTATTGGTGGGTATTATACCTGATAAACAGTGAGCTCACACAGCCTCTGTCTGTTGATGGGGATTATATCTGATAAACAGTGAGCTCACACAGCCTCTGTCTGTTGGTGGGGATTATATCTGATAAACAATGAGCTCACACAGCCTCTGTCTGTTGGTGGTTATTATATCTGATAAACAGTGAGCTCACACAGCCTCTGTCTGTTGGTGGGGATTATATCTGATAAACAGTGAACTCACACAGCCTCTGTCTGTTGGTGGGGATTATATCTGATAAACAGTGAGCTCACACAGCCTCTGTCTGTTGGTGGGGATTATATCTGATAAACAGTGAGCTCACACAGCCTCTGTCTGTTGGTGGGGATTATATCTGATAAACAGTGAGCTCACACAGCCTCTGTCTGTTGGTGGGGATTATATCTGATAAACAGTGAGCTCACACAGCCTCTGTCTGTTGGTGGGGATTATATCTGATAAACAGTGAACTCACACAGCCTCTGTCTGTTGGTGGGGATTATATCTGATAAACAGTGAGCTCACACAGCCTCTGTCTGTTGGTGGGGATTATATCTGATAAACAGTGAGCTGAGCACACAGCCTCTGTCTGTTGGTGGGGATTATATCTGATAAACAGTGAGCTCACACAGCCTCTGTCTGTTGGTGGGGATTATATCTGATAAACAGTGAGCTCACACAGCCTCTGTCTGTTGGTGGGTTATTATATCTGATAAACAGTGAGCTCACACAGCCTCTGTCTGTTGGTGGGGATTATATCTGATAAACAGTGAGCTCACACAGCCTCTGTCTGTTGGTGGGGATTATATCTGATAAACAGTGAGCTCACACAGCCTCTGTCTGTTGGTGGGGATTATATCTGATAAACAGTGAGCTCACACAGCCTCTGTCTGTTGGTGGGGATTATATCTGATAAACAGTGAGCTCACACAGCCTCTGTCTGTTGGTGGGGATTATATCTGATAAACAGTGAGCTCACACAGCCTCTGTCTGTTGGTGGTTATTATATCTGATAAACAGTGAGCTCACACAGCCTCTGTCTGTTGGTGGTTATTATATCTGATAAACAGTGAACTCACACAGCCTCTGTCTGTTGGTGGGGATTATATCTGATAAACAGTGAGCTCACACAGCCTCTGTCTGTTGGTGGGGATTATATCTGATAAACAGTGAGCTCACACAGCCTCTGTCTGTTGGTGGGGATTATATCTGATAAACAGTGAGCTCACACAGCCTCTGTCTGTTGGTGGTTATTATATCTGATAAACAGTGAGCTCACACAGCCTCTGTCTGTTGGTGGTTATTATATCTGATAAACAGTGAGCTCACACAGCCTCTGTCTGTTGGTGGGGATTATATCTGATAAACAGTGAGCTCACACAGCCTCTGTCTGTTGGTGGTTATTATATCTGATAAACAGTGAGCTCACACAGCCTCTGTCTGTTGATGGGGATTATATCTGATAAACAGTGAGCTCACACAGCCTCTGTCTGTTGGTGGTTATTATATCTGATAAACAGTGAGCTCACACAGCCTCTGTCTGTTGGTGGTTATTATATCTGATAAACAGTGAGCTCACACAGCCTCTGTCTGTTGATGGGGATTATATCTGATAAACAGTGAGCTCACACAGCCTCTGTCTGTTGGTGGGGATTATGTCTGATAAACAGTGAGCTCACACAGCCTCTGTCTGTCTGGTGGGGATTATATCTGATAAACAGTGAGCTCACACAGCCTCTGTCTGTTGGTGGGGATTATATCTGATAAACAGTGAGCTCACACAGCCTCTGTCTGTTGGTGGGGATTATATCTGATAAACAGTGAGCTCACACAGCCTCTGTCTGTTGATGGGGATTATATCTGATAAACAGTGAGCTCACACAGCCTCTGTCTGTTGGTGGGGATTATATCTGATAAACAGTGAGCTCACACAGCCTCTGTCTGTTGGTGGGGATTATATCTGATAAACAGTGAGCTCACACAGCCTCTGTCTGTTGGTGGGGATTATATCTGATAAACAGTGAGCTCACACAGCCTCTGTCTGTTGGTGGGGATTATATCTGATAAACAGTGAGCTCACACAGCCTCTGTCTGTTGGTGGGGATTATATCTGATAAACAGTGAGCTCACACAGCCTCTGTCTGTTGATGGGGATTATATCTGATAAACAGTGAGCTCACACAGCCTCTGTCTGTTGGTGGGGATTATATCTGATAAACAGTGAGCTCACACAGCCTCTGTCTGTTGGTGGCGATTATATCTGATAAACAGTGAGCTCACACAGCCTCTGTCTGGTGGGGATTATATCTGATAAACAGTGAGCTCACACAGCCTCTGTCTGTTGGTGGGGATTATATCTGATAAACAGTGAGCTCACACAGCCTCTGTCTGTTGGTGGGGATTATATCTGATAAACAGTGAGCTCACACAGCCTCTGTCTGTTGGTGGGGATTATATCTGATAAACAGTGAGCTCACACAGCCTCTGTCTGTTGGTGGGGATTATATCTGATAAACAGTGAGCTCACACAGCCTCTGTCTGTTGGTGGGGATTATATCTGATAAACAGTGAGCTCACACAGCCTCTGTCTGTTGGTGGGGATTATATCTGATAAACAGTGAGCTCACACAGCCTCTGTCTGTTGATGGGGATTATATCTGATAAACAGTGAGCTCACACAGCCTCTGTCTGTTGGTGGGGATTATATCTGATAAACAGTGAGCTCACACAGCCTCTGTCTGTTGGTGGGGATTATATCTGATAAACAGTGAGCTCACACAGCCTCTGTCTGGTGGGGATTATATCTGATAAACAGTGAGCTCACACAGCCTCTGTCTGTTGGTGGGGATTATATCTGATAAACAGTGAGCTCACACAGCCTCTGTCTGTTGGTGGGGATTATATCTGATAAACAGTGAGCTCACACAGCCTCTGTCTGTTGGTGGGGATTATATCTGATAAACAGTGAGCTCACACAGCCTCTGTCTGTTGGTGGGGATTATATCTGATAAACAGTGAGCTCACACAGCCTCTGTCTGTTGGTGGTTATTATATCTGATAAACAGTGAACTCACACAGCCTCTGTCTGTTGGTGGGGATTATATCTGATAAACAGTGAGCTCACACAGCCTCTGTCTGTTAGTGGGGATTATATCTGATAAACAGTGAGCTCACACAGCCTCTGTCTGTTGGTGGTTATTATATCTGATAAACAGTGAGCTCACACAGCCTCTGTCTGTTGGTGGTTATTATATCTGATAAACAGTGAACTCACACAGCCTCTGTCTGTTGGTGGGGATTATATCTGATAAACAGTGAGCTCACACAGCCTCTGTCTGTTGGCGGTTATTATATCTGATAAACAGTGAGCTCACACAGCCTCTGTCTGTTGGTGGGGATTATATCTGATAAACAGTGAGCTCACACAGCCTCTGTCTGTTGGTGGTTATTATATCTGATAAACAGTGAGCTCACACAGCCTCTGTCTGTTGGTGGTTATTATATCTGATAAACAGTGAGCTCACACAGCCTCTGTCTGTTGGTGGTTATTATATCTGATAAACAGTGAGCTCACACAGCCTCTGTCTGTTGGTGGTTATTATATCTGATAAACAGTGAACTCACACAGCCTCTGTCTGTTGGTGGGGATTATATCTGATAAACAGTGAGCTCACACAGCCTCTGTCTGTTGGCGGTTATTATATCTGATAAACAGTGAGCTCACACAGCCTCTGTCTGTTGATGGGGATTATATCTGATAAACAGTGAGCTCACACAGCCTCTGTCTGTTGGCGGTTATTATATCTGATAAACAGTGAGCTCACACAGCCTCTGTCTGTTGGTGGGGATTTTATCTGATAAACAGTGAGCTCACACAGCCTCTGTCTGTTGGTGGTTATTATATCTGATAAACAGTGAGCTCACACAGCCTCTGTCTGTTGATGGGGATTATATCTGATAAACAGTGAGCTCACACAGCCTCTGTCTGGTGGGGATTATGTCTGATAAACAGTGAGCTCACACAGCCTCTGTCTGTCTGGTGGGGATTATATCTGATAAACAGTGAGCTCACACAGCCTCTGTCTGTTGGTGGGGATTATATCTGATAAACAGTGAGCTCACACAGCCTCTGTCTGTTGGTGGTTATTATATCTGATAAACAGTGAACTCACACAGCCTCTGTCTTTTGGTGGGGATTATATCTGATAAACAGTGAGCTCACACAGCCTCTGTCTGTTGATGGTTATTTTATCTGATAAACAGTGAGCTCACACAGCCTCTGTCTATTGGTGGTTATTATATCTGATAAACAGTGAGCTCACACAGCCTCTGTCTGTTGGCGGTTATTATATCTGATAAACAGTGAGCTCACACAGCCTCTGTCTGTTGGTGGTTATTATATCTGATAAACAGTGAGCTCACACAGCCTCTGTCTGTTGGTGGGGATTATATCTGATAAACAGTGAGCTCACACAGCCTCTGTCTGTTGGTGGGGATTATATCTGATAAACAGTGAGCTCACACAGCCTCTGTCTATTGGTGGGTATTATACCTGATAAACAGTGAGCTCACACAGCCTCTGTCTGTTGATGGGGATTATATCTGATAAACAGTGAGCTCACACAGCCTCTGTCTATTGGTGGTTATTATATCTGATAAACAATGAGCTCACACAGCCTCTGTCTGTTGGTGGTTATTATATCTGATAAACAGTGAGCTCACACAGCCTCTGTCTGTTGGTGGTTATTATATCTGATAAACAGTGAACTCACACAGCCTCTGTCTATTGGTGGGTATTATACCTGATAAACAGTGAGCTCACACAGCCTCTGTCTATTGGTGGTTATTATATCTGACAAACAGTGAGCTCACACAGCCTCTGCCATATGTGTGTGAGTGTGATCTGCTGTTGTCTGCTTGTCAAAGTCTTGTACTGAAAACAGCCATGTGGGGAGGATTGGAGGATGTTGGTGGCTTGTATGTCTCTCTCTCTCTCTCTCTCTCTCGCTCTCACTCTCTCTTTGTCTCTCAATTCAATTCAAGTGGCTTTATTGGCATGGGAAACATATGTTAACATTGCCAAAGCAAGTGAAGTAGATAATATACAAAAGTGAAATAAACAATAAAAATGAACAGTAAACATTACACTCACAGAAGTTCCAAGATGGCGTAGCAGTCTCTGAACCCTTACACCGGATCATCTCAGCTAGCTAGCTGCAATCCGAGTGGCTACTCCTGGCTAACGTCTCTGTCCCAAAGCAAGCACCAGTTAGTCTTGAGCTATCCTTGAGCATTTTGCCAGCAGCTCTTTGTTGTGCGCCAAGCATTGCGCTGTTTATGACTTAACCTATCAACTCCCGAGATGAGGCTGGTGTGACTGAAGTGAAATGGCTGGCTAGTTGGCGCGCGCTAATGGCGTTTCAAACTTCACTCGCTCTGAGCCTTGGAGTGGTTGTTTCCCTTGCTCTGCATGGGTAATGCTGCTTCGAGGGTGGCTGTTGTCTTTGTGTTGCTGGTTCGAGCCCAGGGAGGAGCGAGGAGAGGGACGGAAGCAATACTGTTACTCTGGCAATACTTAAATGCCTATAAGAACGTCCAATAGTCAAAGGTTAATGAAATACAAATGGTATAGAGGGAAATAGTCCTATAATAACTACAATCTAAAACTTCTTACCTGGGAATATTGAAGACTCATGTTAAAAGGAACCACCAGCTTTCATATGTTCTCATGTTCTGAGCAAGGAACTGAAACGTTAGCTTTCTTACATAGCACATATTGCACTTTTACGTTCTTCTCCAACACTTTGTTTTTGCATTATTTAAACCAAATTGAACATGTTTCATTATCTACTTGAGGCTAAATTGATTTTATTGATGTATTGTATTAAGTTAAAATAAGTGTTAATTCAGTATTGTTGTAATTGTCATTATTACAAATATATTTTTGTATTTTTTAAAATCGTCCGATTTAATCGGTATCGGCTTTTTGGTCCTCCAATTATCGGTATCGATATCGGCGTTGAAAAATCTTAATCGGTCGACCTCTACTACACATGCCTCTCATGTCAAAATCCTGAATTCTGAATCCTGGCTTAGGAAGGACACCAAAAATCCAGAAATTTCCTTCCCCAACTGCAACATTTTCTGACAAGATAGAATTGCGAAGGGGGCGGAGTTGCAATCTACTGCAGAGTTCTGTCATACTATCCAGGTCTGTGCCCAAACAATTCAAGCTTCTACTTTTAAAAATCCACCTTTCCAGAAACAAGTCTCTCACCGTTGCCGCTAGTTATAGACCCCCTTCAGCCCCCAGCTGTGCCCTGGACACCATATGTGAATTGATTGCCCCCCCATCTGTCTTCAGAGTTCATACTGTTAGGTGACCTAAACTGGGATATAATTAACACCCCGGCCGCTCTACAATCTAAGCTATATGCCCTCAATCTAACACAAATGATCAATGAACCTACCAGGTACAACCCTAAATCCGCAACCATGGGCACCCTCTTAGATATCATCCTAACCAACTTGCCCTCTAAATACACCTCTGCTTTCTTCAATCAGGATCTCGGTGATCACTGCCTTATTTCCTGCGTCTGTAATGGGTCTGTGGTCAAACGGCCACCCCACATCACTGTCAAATGCTCCCTAAAACACTTCAGCAAGCAGGTCTTTCTTATCGACCTGGCCCAGGCATCCTGGAAGGATATTGACCTCATCCCATCAGTAGAGGATGCCTGGTTGCTCTTTGAAAGTACTTTCCTCACAATCTCAAAAAAATGTAGAACTAAGAACAGGTATAGCCCTTGGTTCTCCCCAAACTCGACTGTCCTTGACCAGCACAAAAACATCCTGTGGCGTACTGCATTAGCATTGAATAGCCCCTGCGATATTCAACTTTTCAGGGAAGTTAGGGACCAATATACATAGTCAGTTAGGAAAGCTAAGACTTTCTTTTTCAAACAGAAATTTGCATCCTGTAGCACTAATTCCAAAACGCCCCGGCCAACAGCTCTGCACCCACTGAAGCAACTTGCCCAAGCACCCCGCTTCTCCTTCACCCAAATCCAGTCAGCTGATGTTCTGAAAGCACTGCAAAATCTGGATCCCTACAATTCAGCTGGGCTAGACAATCTGGGCCCTCTTTTTCTAAAATGATCCACCGAAATTGTTGCAACCCCTATTACTAGCCTGTTCAACCTCTTTCCTATCGTCTGAGATTCCCAAAGATTGGAAAGCTGCCGCGGTCATCCCCCTCTTCAAAGGGGGAGACACTCTAGATCCAAACTGTTATAGACCTATGTCCATCCTGCCCTTCCTTTCTAAAATCTTTGAAAGCCAAGTTAACAAACATATCACCTACCATTTCGAATCCCACCGTGCCTTCTCCACTATGCAATCTGGTTTCTGAGCTGGTCATGGGTGCACCTCAGCCACTCTCAAGTTCCTAAATTATATCATAACCGCCATCTATAAAAGACAGTACTGTGCAGCTGTCTATATCGACCTGGCCAAGGCTTTTGACTCTGTCAATCACTGCATTCTTAACCTTGGTTTCTCAAATGATTGCCTCGCCTGGTTCACCAACTGCTTCTCAGATAGAATTCAGTGTGTCAAATCAGAGGGCCTGTTGTTTGGACCTCTGGCAGTCTCTATGGGGGTGCCACAGGGTTCAATTCTCGGGCCGACTCTTTTCTCTGTATATATCAATGATGTCGCTCTTGCTGCTGGTGATTCTCTGATCCACCTCTACGCAGGCGACACCATTCTGTATACATCTGGCCCTTCTTTGGACACTGTGTTAACAAACCTCCAAACAAGCTTCAATTCCATACAACCCTCTTTCTGTGGCCTCCAACTGCTTTTAAATGCTAGTAAAACTTGATGCATGCTCTTCAACCGACTGCTGCCCACACCCGTCCGACTAGCATCACTAATCTGGACGGTTCTGACTTAGAATATGTGGACAACTATAAATACCTAGGTGTCTGGTTAGACTGTGAACTCTCCTTCCAGACTCACATTAAGAATCTCCAATCCAAAATTAAATCTAGAATCGGCTTACTATTTCGCAACAAAGCCTCCTTCACTCATGCTGCCAAACATACCCTCGTAAAACTGACTATCCTTCCAACCCTTGACTTCAGCAATGTCATTTACAAAATAGCCTCCAACACTCTACTCAGCAAATTGGATGTAGTCTATCACAGTGCCATCCGTTTTGTCATGACAGCCCCATATACTACCCACCACTGCAACCTGTATGCTCTCGTTGCCAAACCCACTGTCTCCAGGTCATCTACAAGTCTCTGCTAGTTAAAGCCCCACCTTTTCTTATCTCACTGGTCACCATAGCAACACCCACCCGTAGCACGCACTCCAGCAGGTATATTTCACTGGTCATCCCCAAAGGCAGTACTTACTTTGGCCGCCTTTCCTTCCAGTTCTCTGCTGCCAATGCATGGAACGAATTGCAAAAATCACTGAAGCTGGAGACTTATCTCCCTTTCTAATTTAAGCATCAGCTGTCAGAGCAGCTTACCAATCACTGTACCTGTACACAGCAAATCTGTAAATAGCACACCCGACTACCTCATCCCCATATTATTATTTATCTTCTTGCTCTTTTGCACCCCGGTATCTCTACTTGCATATCATCATCTGCACATCTATCACTCCAGTGTTAATGGTAAATTGTAATTATTTCACCTCTATGGCCTATGTATTGCCTTTACCTCCCTACTCTTCTACTCTTCACACACTGTACAAAAGGATTATTCTTTCTTTTCTTTTTTTCTATTGTGTTATTGACTATACGTTTGTTTATGTGTAACTTGTTCTCAACTGGCCTACCTGGTTAAATAAAGGTAATTAATAAATACAAAAAATGAAATTATGTTATATTATGTATATACAGTGTTGTAACGATGTGCAAATGGTTAATGTACAAAAGGGAAAATATATAAACATAAATATGGGTTGTATTTACAATGGTGTTTGATCTTCTGTGGTTGCCCTTTCCTTGTGGCAACAGGTCATACATCTTGCTGCTGTGATGCACACTGTGGTATTTCACCCAGTAGATATGGGATGATGGCACACTGTGATATTTCACCCAGGAGATTATCACAATCGGGTTTGTTTTTGAATTCTTTGTGGATCTGTGTCATCTGAGGGAAATATGTGTCTCTAATATGGTCATACATTGGGCAGGAGGTTAAGAAGTGCAGCTCAGATACCACCTCAGTTTGTGGGCAGTGTGCACATAGCCTGTCTTCTCTTGAGAGCCAGGTCTGCGTTCGACGCCCTTTCTCAATTGCAAGGCTATGCTCGCTGAGTCTGTACATAGTCAAAGATTTTCTTAAGTTTGGGTCAGTCACAGTGGTCAGGTATTCTGCCACTGTGTGCTCTCTGTTGAGGGCTAAATAGCATTCTAGTTTGCCTTGTTTTTTTGTTAATTCTTCCCAATGTGTCAAGTAATTATCTTTTTGCTTTCTCAGGATTTGATTGGGGTCTAATTGTGCTGCTGTCCTGTGGGGTCTGTTTGAGTTTGTGAACAGAGCCCCAGGACCAGCATGCTTAGGGGACTCTTCTCCAGGTTTATCTCTCAGTAGGTGATGGCTTTGTTATGAAAGGTTTGGGAATCGCTTCCTTTTAGGTGGTTATAGAATTAATGTCTCTTTTCAGGATTTTGATAATTAGCGGGTATCGTCCTAATTCTGCTCTGCATTATTTGGTGTTTTACGTTGTACACGGGGGATATTTTTACAGAATTCTGCATGCAGTCTCAATTTTGTGTTTGTCCCATTTTGTGAATTCTTGGTTTGTGAGCGGCCCCAGACCTCACAACCATAAAGGGCAATGGGTTTTATAACTGAATCAAGTATTTTTAACCAGATCCTAATGTCAAATTTTATGTTCCTTTGAATGGCATAGAATGCCCTTCGTGCCTTCTCTCTCAGATCATTCACAGCTTTGTGGAAGTTACCTGTGGCGTTGATGTTTAGGTCCTGTGGTCCTGGCGACTGGACCTTTTTTAGAACATTATTTTGATCTTACTGAGATTTACTGTCAGGGCCCAGGTCTGGTAGAATCTGTGTAGAAGATCTAGGGTGCTGCTATAGGCCCTCCTTGGCTGGTGACAGTCTCTCTCTCTCTCTTTCTCTTTCTCTTGCTCACTCTTTCTCTCTCTCTGTTTCTCTCTCTCTATGTCTCACTTTCTCTCTTCGTCTCTCTTTCTCTGTCTCTCTCTCTATATAATGTTAGTGCAGTTGATTGTGCACTGCAGGGTCCACAGTTTTGAGCGTGCACCCGGGCCCCGGGGCCTACTTCAGTCTGCTCTCAGTGTGATCCAGTGCTGGTGGATTGTCTCTACTGGTGACCCTCTACTGTTGGCACTGGGCCACTGCAGACTGAATGGAGCATCATACTTCCATTGTGAGGGCCACACAAAAGGGTGTTTGTTACAGAGCTGAATCGGACAGGGTGTTTGTGCAAGCCTACCTGCTGTGCTTGTGTGTGTATGTGTTTGCGAGTTTGTGTGTGTTTGTGTGTACCACATGGACTTATCTGTTGGGCCTGCTACGGTGGTGTCTGGTGTTATGTCTGTGTGGGGGTTGTCTGCACGCTTCTCCTGCTGGTTGATTTCAACATTTGTTTTCTTCCAGAATGTGAGGGCTGTCATCCTCAGGATGGCTCTCATCTACAAACCCCCATAGCACTGTTTGTCACAATTCTGTCACAGATGTTTTTGTTGTCCTTGTTTAAGATTGTCACTGGGGATGCTGTGTTGTTGTTGACAGGGGGTATGACCTTGTCTCCATGGAGATGGGAGGTGGAGTCGATCTCTGTGTATTTGAACACCCTCTTGGTGACCTCTGGACACCTGGGAGACATTGGTGACACCCCTTTAGTTTTCTCCTCTATTGCCTCCTCTGTTGTCCCTCAACAGACATTGTTGTCATGGTATTGCTTTGGGGGAGGAGAGGATTTGGATAAAGACAAGTGTGAAACTAGATGATTTAGTATCCCTTGCTGCTAAATATTTATACATAAGTTCTGTTCATGGTAACTTAAGTGTATTCAGGGTAGCATAGTATTGAGTAGCATTTTACCACTACGGTTACCTGTGAAAGCTTGCCTGCTCCACAGTGATTAGATCTAGCCCTGTCAAAGCTTGTCTCCTCCACAGAATCAAATCAAATCAAATCAAATTTATTTATATAGCCCTTCGTACATCAGCTGATATCTCAAAGTGCTGTACAGAAACCCAGCCTAAAACCCCAAACAGCAAGCAATGCAGGTGTAGAAGCACGGTGGCTAGGAAAAACTCCCTAGAAAAGCCAAAACCTAGGAAGAAACCTAGAGAGGAACCAGGCTATGTGGGGTGGCCAGTCCTCTTCTGGCTGTGCCGGGTAGAGATTATAACAGAACATGGCCAAGATGTTCAAATGTTCATAAATGACCAGCATGGTCGAATAATAATAAGGCAGAACAGTTGAAACTGGAGCAGCAGCACGGCCAGGTGGACTGGGGACAGCAAGGAGTCATCATGTCAAGTAGTCCTGGGGCATGGTCCTAGGGCCGCGGTTCAGTTGAAACTGGAGCAGCAGCACGGCCAGGTGGACTGGGGACAGCAAGGAGTCATCATGTCAGGTAGTCCTGGGGCATGGTCCTAGGGCTCAGGTCCTCCGAGAGAGAGAAGGAGAGAATTAGAGAACGCACACTTAGATTCACACAGGACACCGAATTGGACAGGAGAAGTACTCCAGATATAACAAACTGACCCCAGCCCCCCGACACATAAACTACTGCAGCATAAATACTGAAGGCTGAGACAGGAGGGGTCAGGAGACACTGTGGCCCCACCCGAGGACACCCCCGGACAGGGCCAAACAGGAAGGATATAACCCCACCCACTATGCCAAAGCACAGCCCCCACACCACTGGAGGGATATCTTCAACCACCAACTTACCATCCTGAGACAAAGCTGAGTATAGCCCGCAAAGATCTCCGCCACGGCACAACCCAAGGGGGGCGCCAACCCAGACAGGATGACCACATCAGTGAATCAACCCACTCAGGTGACGCACCCCCTCAGGGACGGCATGAGAGAGCCCCAGCAAGCCAGTGACTCAGCCCCTGTAATAGGGTTAGAGGCAGAGAATCCCAGTGGAAAGAGGGGAACCGGCCAGGCAGAGACAGCAAGGGTGGTTCGTTGCTCCAGAGCCTTTCCGTTCACCTTCCCACTCCTGGGCCAGACTACACTCAATCATATGACCCACTGAAGAGATGAGTCTTCAGTAAAGACTTAAAGGTTGAGACCGAGTTTGCGTCTCTGACATGGGTAGGCAGACCGTTCCATAAAAATGGAGCTCTATAGGAGAAAGCCCTGCCTCCAGCTGTTTGCTTAGAAATTCTAGGGACAATTAGGAGGCCTGCGTCTTGTGACCGTAGCGTACGTGTAGGTATGTACGGCAGGACCAAATCAGAGAGATAGGTAGGAGCAAGCCCATGCAATGCTTTGTAGGTTAGCAGTAAAACCTTGAAATCAGCCCTTGCTTTGACAGGAAGCCAGTGTAGGGAGGCTAGCACTGGAGTAATATGATCAAATTTTTTGGTTCTAGTCAGGATTCTAGCAGCCGTATTTAGCACTAACTGAAGTTTATTTAGTGCTTTATCCGGGTAGCCGGAAAGTAGAGCATTGCAGTAGTCTAACCTAGAAGTGACAAAAGCATGGATTAATTTTTCTGCATCATTTTTGGACAGAAAGTTTCTGATTTTTGCAATGTTACGTAGATGGAAAAAAGCTGTCCTTGAAATGGTCTTGATATGTTCTTCAAAAGAGAGATCAGGGTCCAGAGTAACGCCGAGGTCCTTCACAGTTTTATTTGAGATGACTGTACAACCATTAAGATTAATTGTCAGATTCAACAGAAGATCTCTTTGTTTCTTGGGACCTAGAACAAGCATCTCTGTTTTATCCGAGTTTAAAAGTAGAAAGTTTGCTGCCATCCACTTCCTTATGTCTGAAACACATGCTTCTAGCGAGGGCAATTTTGGGGCTTCACCATGTTTCATTGAAATGTACAGCTGTGTATCATCCGCATAGCAGTGAAAGTTAACATTATGCTTTCGAATAACATCCCCAAGAGGTAAAATATATAGTGAAAACAACAGCGGTCCTAAAACGGAACCTTGAGGAACACCGAAATTTACAGTTGATTTGTCAGAGGACAAACCATCCACAGAGACAAACTGATATCTTTCCGACAGATAAGATCTAAACCAGGCCAGAACTTGACCGTGTAGACCAATTTGGGTTTCCAATCTCTCCAAAAGAATGTGGTGATCGATGGTATCAAAAGCAGCACTAAGGTCTAGGAGCACGAGGACAGATGCAGAGCCTCGGTCCGATGCCATTAAAATGTCATTTACCACCTTCACAAGTGCCGTCTCAGTGCTATGATGGGGTCTAAAACCAGACTGAAGCATTTCATATACATTGTTTGTCTTCAGGAAGGCAGTGAGTTGCTGAGCAACAGCCTTTTCTAAGATTTTTGAGAGGAATGGAAGATTCGATATAGGCCGATAGTTTTTTATATTTTCTGGGTCAAGGTTTGGCTTTTTCAAGAGAGGCTTTATTACTGCCACTTTTAGTGAGTTTGGTACACATCCGGTGGATAGAGAGCCGTTTATTATGTTCAACATAGGAGGGCCAAGCACAGGAAGCAGCTCTTTCAGTAGTTTAGTTGGAATAGGGTCCAGTAAGCAGCTTGAAGGTTTAGAGGCCATGATTATTTTCATCATTGTGTCAAGAGATATAGTACTAAAACACTTGAGCGTCTCTCTTGATCCTAGGTCCACGCAGAGTTGTGCAGACTCAGGACAACTGAGCTTTGAAGGAATACGCAGATTTAAGGAGGAGTCTGTAATTTGCTTTCTAATAATCATAATTTTTTCCTCAAAGAAGTTCATGAATTTATCACTGCTAAAGTGAAAGTCATCCTCTCTTGGGGAATGCTGCTTTTTAGTTAGCTTTGCGACCGTATCAAAAAGGAATTTTGGATTGTTCTTATTGTCCTCAATTAAGTTAGAAAAATAGGATGATCGAGCAGCAGTAAGGGCTCTTCGGTACTGCACGGTACTGTCTTTCCAAGCTAGACGGAAGACTTCCAGTTTGGTGTGGCGCCATTTCCGTTCCAATTTTCTGGAAGCTTGCTTCAGAGCTCGGGTATTTTCTGTGTACCAGGGAGCTAGTTTCTTATGAGAAATCTTTTTAGTTTTTAGGGGTGCAACTGCATCTAGGGTATTGCGCAAGGTTAAATTGAGTTCCTCAGTTAGGTGGTTAACTGATTTTTGTCCTCTGGTGTCATTGGGTAGACAGAGGGAATCTGGAAGGACATCAAGGAATCTTTGTGTTGTCTGTGAATTTATAGCACGACTTTTGATGTTCCTTGGTTGGGGTCTGAGCAGATTATTTGTTGCAATTGCAAACGTAATAAAATGGTGGTCCGATAGTCCTGGATTATGAGGAAAAACATTAAGATCCACAACATTTATTCCATGGGACAAAACTAGGTCCAGCGTATGACTGTGACAGTGAGTGGGTCCAGAGACATGTTGGACAAAACCCACTGAGTCGATGATGGCTCCGAAAGCCTTTTGGAGTGGGTCTGTGGACTTTTCCATGTGAATATTAAAGTCACCAAAGATTAGAATATTATCTGCTATGACTACAAGGTCCGATAGGAATTCAGGGAACTCAGTGAGGAACGCTGTATATGACCCAGGAGGCCTGTAAACAGTAGCTATAAAAAGTGATTGAGTAGGCTGCATAGATTTCATGACTAGAAGCTCAAAAGACGAAAACGTCATTTTTTTTTTGTAAATTGAAATTTGCTATCGTAAATGTTAGCAACACCTCCGCCTTTGCGGGATGCACGGGGGATATGGTCACTAGTGTAGCCAGGAGGTGAGGCCTCATTTAACACAGTAAATTCATCAGGCTTAAGCCATGTTTCAGTCAGGCCAATCACATCAAGATTATGATCAGTGATTAGTTCATTGACTATAATTGCCTTTGAAGTAAGGGATCTAACATTAAGTAGCCCTATTTTGAGATGTGAGGTATCATGATCTCTTTCAATAATGACAGGAATGGAGGTGGTCTTTATCCTAGTGAGATTGCTAAGGCGAACACCGCCATGTTTAGTTTTGCGCAACCTAGGTCGAGGCACAGACACGGTCTCAATGGTGATAGCTGAGCTGACTACACTGACTATGCTAGTGGCAGACTCCACTATGCTGGCAGGCTGGCTAACAGCCTGCTGCCTGGCCTGCACCCTATTTCATTGTGGAGCTAGAGGAGTTAGAGCCCTGTCTATGTTGGTAGATAAGATGAGAGCACCCCTCCAGCTAGGATGGAGTCCGTCACTCCTCAGCAGGTCAGGCTTGGTCCTGTTTGTGGGTGAGTCCCAAAAAGAGGGCCAATTATCTACAAATTCTAACTTTTCGGAGGGGCAGAAAACAGTTTTCAACCAGCGATTGAGTTGTGAGACTCTGCTGTAGAGCTCATCACTCCCCCTAACTGGGAGGGGGCCAGAGACAATTACTCGATGCCGACACATCTTTCTAGCTGATTTACACGCAGAAGCTATGTTGCGCTTGGTGATCTCTGACTGTTTCATCCTAACATCGTTGGTGCCGACGTGGATAACAATATCTCTATACTCTCTACACTCGCCAGTTTTAGCTTTAGCCAGCACCATCTTCAGATTAGCCTTAACGTCGGTAGCCCTGCCCCCGGTAAACAATGTATGATCGCTGGATGATTCGTTTTAAGTCTAATACTGCGGGTAATGGAGTCGCCAATGACTAGAGTTTTCAATTTGTCAGAGCTAATGGTGGGAAGCTTCGGCGTCTCAGACCCCGTAACGGGAGGAGTATAGACCAGAGAAGGCTCGGCCTCTGACTCCGACTCGCTACTTAATGGGGAAAACCGGTTGAAAGTTTCTGTCGGCTGAATGAGCGACACCGGTTGAGCGTTCCTACAGCATTTCCTTCCAGAAACCGTGAGAAAGTTGTCCGGCTGCGGGGACTGTGCCAGGGGATTTATACTACTATCTGTACTTGCTGGTGGCACAGACGCTGTTTCATCCTTTCCTACACTGAAATTACCCTTGCCTAACGATTGCGTCTGAAGCCGGGCTTGTAGCACAGCTATCCTCGCCGTAAGGCGAGTACAGCGACTGCAATTAGAAGGCATCATGTTAATGTTACTACTTAGCTTCGGGTGTTGGAGGTCCTGACGAATCGTGTCCAGATAAAGCGTCCGGAGTGAAAAAGTTGTGGGTGGAAAAAAAATATATATATATATATGTGTGTGTGTGTGTATAACAACAGTAATTAAAAAGTAAAAACCGTAAAATTGTCAGGTAGCAAAATAGGTTGGCAACAAAACGCACAGCACAGCAACTCGAAAACAGGTCTGCAAGTTGTGACCGGAAGCATAGCAGACCGAATACAGGGATTAGATCTAGCCCTGTCAAAGCTTGCCTCCTCCACAGGGATTAGATCTAGCCCTGTCAAAGCTTGCCTCCTCCACAGGGATTAGATCTAGCCCTGTCAAAGCTTGTCTCCTCCACAGTGATTAGATCTAGCCCTGTCAAAGCTTGCCTGCTCCACAGGGATTAGATCTAGCCCTGTCAAAGCTTGCCTGCTCCACAGGGATTAGATCTAGCCCTGTCAAAGCTTGTCTCCTCCACAGTGATTAGATCTAGCCCTGTCAAAGCTTGCCTGCTCCACAGGGATTAGATCTAGCCCTGTCAAAGCTTGCCTGCTCCACAGGGATTAGATCTAGCCCTGTCAAAGCTTGCCTGCTCCACAGGGATTAGATCTAGCCCTGTCAAAGCTTGCCTCCTCCACAGTGATTAGATCTAGCCCTGTCAAAGCTTGCCTGCTCCACAGGGATTAGATCTAGCCCTGTCAAAGCTTGTCTCCTCCACAGTGATTAGATCTAGCCCTGTCAAAGCTTGCCTCCTCCACAGGGATTAGATCTAGCCCTGTGAAAGCTTGCCTGCTCCACAGGGATTAGATCTAGCCCTGTCAAAGCTTGCCTGCTCCACAGGGATTAGATCTAGCCCTGTCAAAGCTTGTCTCCTCCACAGTGATTAGATCTAGCCCTGTCAAAGCTTGCCTCCTCCACAGGGATTAGATCTAGCCCTGTCAAAGCTTGTCTCCTCCACAGTGATTAGATCTAGCCCTGTCAAAGCTTGTCTCCTCCACAGGGATTAGATCTAGCCCTGTGAAAGCTTGCCTGCTCCACAGGGATTAGATCTAGCCCTGTCAAAGCTTGCCTGCTCCACAGGGATTAGATCTAGCCCTGTCAAAGCTTGCCTCCTCCACAGTGATTAGATCTAGCCCTGTCAAAGCTTGTCTCCTCCACAGTGATTAGATCTAGCCCTGTGAAAGCGTATCTTCTCCACAGTGATTAGATCTAGCCCTGTCAAAGCTTGCCTGCTCCACAGGGATTAGATCTAGCCCTGTCAAAGCTTGCCTGCTCCACAGGGATTAGATCTAGCCCTGTCAAAGCTTGTCTCCTCCACAGTGATTAGATCTAGCCCTGTCAAAGCTTGTCTCCTCCACAGTGATTAGATCTAGCCCTGTCAAAGCTTGCCTCCTCCACAGTGATTAGATCTAGCCCTGTCAAAGCTTGTCTCCTCCACAGTGATTAGATCTAGCCCTCTGAAAGTAGTTTACCCAGAGTGTTGATGTTTATGTCTATGTCCATACCTCTCTGCATCAGACCATGTGGAGAGTTTATTGATAGTGTAGGCTATGTACACGCCTGGCTGTCACAACTGGAGACCTCGTTCATAACCCCCATTCCAGTATTATATGTCTTCAGTTTAGAAACCTGGGGTCCAAGAATATGAGGTCCTTAAGGTTAAATTGCAGGAAACAGTTTTCCAACCAAAATGAGCTTTTATTCTGTGTGCTTTTTAAAATGTCAATTCAGACAAATTTATTTTTAACATCAAATTTAACTCATTTACATAGGGTCCCTGTGTTGTGTAACAATGTTATTAAAATTCATTCTCTCTCTCTTTCTCTCCCTGTCTGTCTTTCTCATCAGAAGAGGCAAGAAGCACAGCATCATCCTCCGGACACAGTTATCTGTCAGAGTTCACGCTTGTATCGGTGAGTGAAACACTTTTCATTTTGAAGCATTGTCTTTTCATTTGGAAGCACTGTGGGTATTTAAGTTGCGACTGTAAAATGCGGAGGTATCTGGAGTCAGACAATGTTGCTAATGTCAACCTCTGCTGCATCACCGGCACATCACTCCCAGCTGCTAGGTACAGTAAATAATACATGACATAATAATAATAATAATAATAATAATAGTAATAATAATAATAATAATAAAAATAAAAATAATAATGCATAATAACAATAACAATGATTATTCATAATAATAATACATAATTATGATAATACATCATACTAATGATAATAAATAATAATAAAATATATTAATAATAATACATAATAATAATACAACAGCATAATACATAACATAAGAATAACACACACCATAATAATAAAAGTAATAATACATAATAATAATACAAATTATAATTCATAATAATAGTAACACATAAGAATAATACATAAGAATAATGCATAATAATAATAATAATAATAATAATAATACTTAATTATAATAGTAATACAACTTCTAATACATAATAATAGTAATACATAATAATAACACAAATAATACATAATAATAATACATAATAATAATACAAAAATAATACATAGTAATAGTAACACATAATAATAATACATAACAATAATGCATAATAATAATTATAATAATACATAATTATAATAGTAATACAACTTCTAATACATAGTAATAGTAATACATAATAATAACACAAATAATACATAATAATAATACATAATAGTAATAAAAAATAATACATAGTAATAGTAACACATAATAATAATAATAATAAAAGTAATAATACATTGTAATAATAACAAAAATTAGAATGCATAATAATAGTAATAGATCTTCATAATAATAATAATAATACTAATAATTAAAGTAATAATACATACTAATAATAATACAAATAATAATAATAATGATATATAATAAGACTACTAATAACAATAATACATAATAATAATAATAATAATAATATATAGCACTAATAATAATAGTAATAATAATACATAATAAAAACACTAATATATGATAATAATAATAATAATAATAATATATAGCGGTAATAATAATAGTAACAATAATACATAATAATACCACTAATATATAATAATAATAATAATAATACATAATACATACTAATACATACTAACAATAATACATAATACATACATACTAATACATACAAATAATAATACGTAATACATACATACTAACAATAATACATAATAATAATAATAATAATACATAATACATACTAACAATAATACATAATACATACATACTAATAATAATACATACTACATACATACTAATAATAATACGTAATACATAATAATAATACTACATACATACTAATACATACTAATCATAATAATAATACATACATACTAATACATACTAATAATAATACATAATACATACATACTAATAATAAAATATCAATACTAATATATAATAATAATAATATATAATAAAAATAATAATACTATGTAATAATATTAATAATAATAATAATAATATATAATATCAATAAAAATATATAATAATAATAATAATATTAATATTAATAATACTTTATTATAATAATAATAATATATATGTTCCACTGCATCAGCTGATGAATCTGAAAAGATGAAACTCTCTGGGAGAGTGAGGAAAGTGTAGAGGTTGTTATGTTGGTTGTTTTAGAGACGTTTCCCTCTCCCTCCATCATGTTTAATGGCCTTGTTTTAACGCACTCCACGCTTGATTCCTACGTCAATAAAACAGGCCTCATAATGAGAGGAAATGAGTAGAGTGATTATAGGCCTGTGCGCGCGCGCACACACACACACACACACACACACACACACACACACACACACACACACACACACACACTTAGTAAATCAGTCAAAGCTATTGTTTGGGTCACGGTCTTTCCACTTTGTATATTTCTGTGTTGAGCTCACTGTTTCCATGTGGATGTTAATACTGTGTTTAGTTGGGAACACCTCCTGATGTATCTTGATGTCCTGTCCTGTCTCTCAGACACACCAGCCTCCATTATGAACCTCTATTACCTGACCTTTCGGCCTTGGAGAGGTGTGTGCGTGTGCGTCCGCGCGTGCGTGTGCGTGTGTGCGTGTGTGTGTGTGTGTGTGTGTGTGTGTGTGTGTGTGTGTGTGTGTGTGTGTGTGTGTGTGTGTGTGTGAGAGAGAGAGTTAACTGCTCTAAAATACTGGTTTAAATTATACTTAGTGAGAGACTAGCCCAGTTATGTCCCAGTCTAAACCTGACTCAAACCTGCCCTCCACATCACATTCAACAGCAGTAGCACTGTAGGTTGTGTGTAATACATTTAAGTGCATAATTGTTTTTAATAAGTATTATAATACAAACACGTCCAGCCTGCTTCACTTAATGATGAGTCAGAGCTTGTCTGTGCACTGGGGATCCTTGCGTGCCCATATACCAAGGTGCTTTGTTCTGTGCAGGTTGGCAGCAAGGCAGAGCTGCAGGCTGCTGCACGTTGACTCTGGTTGCGTCCCAACTGCCACCTTCTTCTCTATATAGTGCATTACTTTTGACCAGGGCCCAGATGTAGTGAACTGTGTAGTGAATAGAGTGCCATTTGAGATACAGACAGTGACAGAGACCATGGAGAGGAGTGCACGTGGCTCTCTCCTGCAGACACACAGGGCCTCCTCCTCCTCTCCTCTCCAGGCTGCCAGGGCTAAAATAACTCAGCAGGGTTAACCTGGAAAAGCCATTAAGCCACGAGCTGTGGATTTTAATTTGGCCTTTTTCAAAAGTGTTATTTAAGTGTACCAAGACAAGGACGGAGGCGTTATAACTTTGAAATGCCGTGTGAAATCCAGGCTATGATTTTCATAAACTATGGCAGTCGTTTTCTCTACTAATCCATTATACCTGCTGCTTGCATGATATGTATCATGGAAACATTAGGAAACTCCACTTGATTTTATTTATTTTTACTGGAAGTTTTTTTTCGAGCCCTAAAAATACTGTCTTTTAACTATTGGCAATACATGGGACATGAGGCAAGACCGCTCTAGTCTAGCTCAGCCGGCCAGGTGAACCTAACCTGCCTAGTTCCTGTTTGTGCATGCTGAGTACAGACCGCTCTAGTCTAGCCCAGCCTGCCAGGTGAACCTAACCTGCCTAGTTCCTGTTTGTGCATGCTGAGTACAGACCGTTCCAGTCTAGCCCAGCCTGCCAGGTGAACCT
The DNA here is from genome assembly GCF_036934945.1 of Oncorhynchus masou masou. Lineage (NCBI taxonomy): Eukaryota > Metazoa > Chordata > Actinopteri > Salmoniformes > Salmonidae > Oncorhynchus > Oncorhynchus masou. The sequence goes on from NW_027006445.1 coordinate 27,678, forward strand.
AACCTAGGCCCTGTTTGTGCATGCTAAGTACAGACAACTCTAGTCTAGCCCAGCCTGCCAGGTGAACCTAACCTAGGCCCTGTTTGTGCATGCTGAGTACAGACCGCTCTAGTCTAGCCCAGCCTGCCAGGTGAACCTAACCTAGTTCCTGTTTGTGCATGCTGAGTACAGACCGTTCCAGTCTAGCCCAGCCTGACAGGTGAACCTAACCTAGGCCCTGTTTGTGCATGCTGAGTACAGACCACTCTAGTCTAGCCCAGCCTGCCAGGTGAACCTAACCTAGGCCCTGTTTGTGCATGCTGAGTACAGACAGCTCTAGTCTAGCCCAGCCTGCCAGGTGAACCTAACCTCTGCCCTGTTTGTGCATACTGAGTACAGACAGGTCTAGTCTAGCCCAGCCTGCCAGGTGAACCTAACCTAGGCCCTGTTTGTGTATGCTGAGTACAGACCGCTCTAGTCTAGCCCAGCCTGCCAGGTGAACCTAACCTAGGCCCTGTTTGTGCATGCTGAGTACAGACAGCTCTAGTATAGCCCAGCCTGCCAGGTGAACCTAACCTAGGCCCTGTTTGTGCATGCTGAGTACAGACCACTCTAGTCTAGCCCAGCCTGCCAGGTGAACCTAACCTAGGCCCTGTTTGTGTATGCTGAGTACAGACCGCTCTAGTCTAGCCCAGCCTGCCAGGTGAACCTAACCTCTGCCCTGTTTGTGCATGCCGAGTACAGACCGCTCTAGTCTAGCCCAGCCTGCCAGGTGAACCTAACCTAGGCCCTGTTTGTGCATGCTGTGTACAGACAGCTCTAGTCTAGCCCAGCCTGCCAGGTGAACCTAACCTAGGCCCTGTTTGTGCATGCTGAGTACAGACCGCTCTAGTCTAGCCCAGCCTGCCAGGTGACCTAACCTAGGCCATGTTTGTGCATGCTGAGTATAGACCGCTCTAGTCTAGCCCAGCCTGCCAGGTGAACCTAACCTAGGCCCTGTTTGTGCATGCTGAGTACAGACAGCTCTAGTCTAGCCCAGCCTGCCAGGTGACCTAACCTAGCCCCTGTTTGTGCATGCTGAGTACAGACAACTCTAGTCTAGCCCAGCCTGCCAGGTGAACCTAACCTAGGCCCTGTTTGTGCATGCTGAGTACAGACAACTCTAGTCTAGCCCAGCCTGCCAGGTGAACCTAACCTAGGCCCTGTTTGTGCATGCTGAGTACAGACAGCTCTAGTCTAGCCCAGCCTGCCAGGTGAACCTAACCTAGGCCCTGTTTGTGCATGCTGAGTACAGACAGCTCTAGTCTAGCCCAGCCTGCCAGGTGAACCTAACCTAGGCCCTGTTTGTGCATGCTGAGTACAGACAACTCTAGTCTAGCCCAGCCTGCCAGGTGAACCTAACCTAGGCCCTGTTTGTGCATGCTGAGTACAGACCGCTTTAGTCTAGCCCAGCCTGCCAGGTGAACCTAACCTAGGCCCTGTTTGTGCATGCTGAGTACAGACAGCTCTAGTCTAGCCCAGCCTGCCAGGTGAACCTAACCTAGGCCCTGTTTGTGCATGCTGAGTACAGACAGCTCTAGTCTAGCCCAGCCTGCCAGGTGAACCTAACCTAGGCCCTGTTTGTGCATGCTGAGTACAGACAGCTCTAGTCTAGCCCAGCCTGCCAGGTGAACCTAACCTAGGCCCTGTTTGTGCATGCTGAGTACAATGTGGATTTATTTAATGTGAAGCGCTCCTATCTTCCTATTATTTCCTGGCACTTTCATTTTGTAATTTAAAACAGTATCGAATATGTTGGCTTTTACTGTTCGTTAACTGACTTTGCTCCAGGGGACTTCTGTGTCATAGATTCCATCATATCAAAGGTGGTTTAATGAGTGTACAGATAGAAACCATATAGAGCAGGGATGGCCAACTGGCAGCCTTTTGAAGACCGGGAACTCAGGAGGGTCTCAACTTACTGTTGATGGTGAGGATAGTAGAAAACACAAGGTGACATTTACAAATGTGGTTGTGCATCATCAGTTATTTCTCTTGTTAAGTCAGTCACTGACAGTCACTCAATTAGTCCATTTCAGCTAACAGTTTTTAGATTGGTAAGTCAGTCTAGCGACCAGATATCTAAGCATAGTAATCATGGTTTAATCACTGGCCGGGGGTCCCTCATTGATTTTGTTGGTCAGTCTCACTCGCATGTCATATTAAAAACAGCATTCAAAACATTTCTCTCCACCTTTTGGCAAAATGAATAGAATTGCAACAAACTTGCTTTAATACTGCAACATTTTTCAACAGCCCATAGCAAAATGTGTAGAACTGTACGAAATTAAATCTAAAACATACATTTCTCTGTGCTTGCAAGAAGGAGGCCGCTAAAATGTTTTGCTCCCAAAGTGGTCTTAGTGACTCGACTAGCTGTTGATCAGTGACCACCTTGTCTACAGTACATACATCAAGCTACTCTGTTCTGCTGTGAGGGACTCTGTTCTGCTGTGAGGTCTCTGCTCCACTGTGAGGTACTCTGTTCTGCTGTGAGGTCTCTGCTCCGCTGTGAGGGACTCTGTTCTGCTGTGAGGGACTCTGTTCTGCTGTGAGGGACTCTGTTCTGTTGTGATGGAGTCTGCTCTGCTGTGAGGGACTCTGTTCTGCTGTGAGGGACTCTGTTCTGTTGTGATGGAGTCTGTTCTGCTGTGAGGGACTCTGTTCTGCTGTGAGGTCTCTGCTCCGCTGTGAGGGACTCTGTTCTGCTGTGAGGGACTCTGTTCTGCTGTGAGGGACTCTGTTCTGTTGTGATGGAGTCTGCTCTGCTGTGAGGGACTCTGTTCTGCTGTGAGGGACTCTGTTCTGTTGTGATGGAGTCTGTTCTGCTGTGAGGGACTCTGTTCTGCTGTGAGGGACTCTGTTCTGTTGTGATGGAGTCTGTTCTGCTGTGAGGGACTCTGTTCTGCTGTGAGGGACTCTGTTCTGCTGTGAGGGACTCTGTTCTGCTGTGAGGGACTCTGTTCTGTTGTGATGGAGTCTGCTCTGCTGTGAGGGACTCTGTTCTGCTGTGAGGGACTCTGTTCTGTTGTGATGGACTCTGTTCTGTTGTGATGGAGTCTGCTCTGCTGTGAGGGACTCTGTTCTGCTGTGAGGGACTCTGTTCTGTTGTGATGGACTCTGTTCTGCTGTGAGGGACTCTGTTCTGCTGTGAGGGACTCTGTTCTGCTGTGAGGGACTCTGTTCTGTTGTGATGGAGTCTGCTCTGCTGTGAGGGACTCTGTTCTGCTGTGAGGGACTCTGTTCTGTTGTGATGGAGTCTGCTCTGCTGTGAGGGACTCTGTTCTGCTGTGAGGGACTCTGTTCTGTTGTGATGGAGTCTGTTCTGCTGTGAGGGACTCTGTTCTGCTGTGAGGGACTCTGTTCTGTTGTGATGGAGTCTGTTCTGCTGTGAGGGACTCTGTTCTGCTGTGAGGACTCTGTTCTGTTGTGATGGAGTCTGCTCTGCTGTGAGGGACTCTGTTCTGCTGTGAGGGACTCTGTTCTGTTGTGATGGAGTCTGCTCTGCTGTGAGGGACTCTGTTCTGCTGTGAGGGACTCTGTTCTGTTGTGATGGAGTCTGCTCTGCTGTGAGGGGCAACAGGTGGCTGTCAACTTAGTGAGTACTAGGAGAGTCATCATCCACTTACAGAAGACTAGAACTGTTAATCTGTCTGCTGTGACTGACTGACTGTCCCCCTCCCCAGGATCAGATAAACCCTCTGCACTATACACACAGGTTGCATTCCAATTCACACCCTGCATAGTGCACTACTTTTGACCAGAGCCCGGGCACCCTATAGGGAATAGGGTGCCATTTGGGACACAGCCACGGAGCAGAGGAAGAGCAAGGAGAAGGAGAACAGGGATTTCATGGAAAGATGTGGGCTAATGCCAATCTTATTAGGTTTGAGGGAAAAACATGACTTGGCCCAAGCAGGATTAGTTCACTCCAGTCTCTTCTCTGTCCTCTATTCTCAGCTCTACTTGTCTGTATGGGATGGATGCATCCGAACACTGCTTTGTCTCTTCTCTGTCCTCTATTCTCAGCTCTACTTGTCTGTATGGGATGGATGCATCCTAACACTGCTTTGTCTCTTCTCTGTCCTCTATTCTCAGCTCTACTTGTCTGTATGGGATGGATGCATCCGAACACTGCTTTGTCTCTTCTCTGTCCTCTATTCTCAGCTCTACTTGTCTGTATGGGATGGATGCATCCGAACACTGCTTTGTCTCTTCTCTGTCCTCTATTCTCAGCTCTAATTGTCTGTATGGGATGGATGCATCCTAACACTGCTTTGTCTCTTCTCTGTCCTCTATTCTCAGCTCTACTTGTCTGTATGGGATGGATGCATCCTAACACTGCTTTGTCTCTTCTCTGTCCTCTATTCTCAGCTCTAATTGTCTGTATGGGATGGATGCATCCTAACACTGCTTTGTCTCTTCTCTGTCCTCTATTCTCAGCTCTAATTGTCTGTATGGGATGGATGCATCCTAACACTGCTTTGTCTCTTCTCTGTCCTCTATTCTCAGCTCTAATTGTCTGTATGGGATGGATGCATCCTAACACTGCTTTGTCTCTTCTCTGTCCTCTATTCTCAGCTCTAATTGTCTGTATGGGATGGATGCATCCTAACACTGCTTTGTCTCTTCTCTGTCCTCTATTCTCAGCTCTAATTGTCTGTATGGGATGGATGCATCCTAACACTGCTTTGTCTCTTCTCTGTCCTCTATTCTCAGCTCTACTTGTCTGTATGGGATGGATGCATCCAAACACTGCTTTGTCTCTTCTCTGTCCTCTATTCTCAGCTCTAATTGTCTGTATGGGATGGATGCATCCTGACACTGCTTTGTCTCTTCTCTGTCCTCTATTCTCAGCTCTACTTGTCTGTATGGGATGGATGCATCCTAACACTGCTTTGTCTCTTCTCTGTCCTCTATTCTCAGCTCTAATTGTCTGTATGGGATGGATGCATCCTGACACTGCTTTGTCTCTTCTCTGTCCTCTATTCTCAGCTCTACTTGTCTGTATGGGATGGATGCATCCGAACACTGCTTTGTCTCTTCTCTGTCCTCTATTCTCAGCTCTAATTGTCTGTATGGGATGGATGCATCCTAACACTGCTTTGTCTCTTCTCTGTCCTCTATTCTCAGCTCTACTTGTCTGTATGGGATGGATGCATCCTAACACTGCTTTGTCTCTTCTCTGTCCTCTATTCTCAGCTCTACTTGTCTGTATGGGATGGATGCATCCGAACACTGCTTTGTCTCTTCTCTGTCCTCTATTCTCAGCTCTAATTGTCTGTATGGGACGGATGCATCCTAACACTGCTTTGTCTCTTCTCTGTCCTCTATTCTCAGCTCTAATTGTCCGTATGGAACGGATTCATCCTAACACTGCTTTGCCTGTATTGTGCCAGTTGGTTTATTGATATTGTCCAGACTAAAATATATTGTTTTCTTCTAGTGATAGTTTGTATGCCATGAAACAACACGGTATCTCCTGTTCTGTTCCCTCTAAATTACTGCACCGTGGGAGAAGCAGGCCTCTGTTCCCTCTAAATTACTGCACCATGGGAGAAGCAGGCCTCTGTTGCCTCTAAATTACTGCACCATGGGAGAAGCAGGCCTCTGTTGCCTCTAAATTACTGCACCATGGGAGAAGCAGGCCTCTATTCTCTCTAAATTACTGCACCGTGGGAGAAGCAGGCCTCTATTCTCTCTAAATTACTGCACCATGGGAGAAGCAGGCCTCTATTCTCTCTAAATTACTGCACCATGGGAGAAGCAGGCCTCTATTCTCTCTAAATTACTGCACCGTGGGAGAAGCAGGCCTCTGTTCCCTCTAAATTACTGCACCATGGGAGAAGCAGGCCTCTGTTGCCTCTAAATTACTGCACCATGGGAGAAGCAGGCCTCTATTCTCTCTAAATTACTGCACCATGGGAGAAGCAGGCCTCTGTTCCCTCTAAATTACTGCACCATGGGAGAAGCAGGCCTCTGTTCCCTCTAAATTACTGCACCATGGGAGAAGCAGGCCTCTGTTCCCTCTAAATTACTGCACCATGGGAGAAGCAGGCCTCTGTTGCCTCTAAATTACTGCACCATGGGAGAAGCAGGCCTCTATTCTCTCTAAATTACTGCACCATGGGAGAAGCAGGCCTCTGTTCTCTCTAAATTACTGCACCATGGGAGAAGCAGGCCTCTATTCTCTCTAAATTACTGCACCATGGGAGAAGCAGGCCTCTGTTGCCTCTAAATTACTGCACCATGGGAGAAGCAGGCCTCTATTCTCTCTAAATTACTGCACCATGGGAGAAGCAGGCCTCTGTTCCCTCTAAATTACTGCACCATGGGAGAAGCAGGCCTCTGTTCCCTCTAAATTACTGCACCATGGGAGAAGCAGGCCTCTATTCTCTCTAAATTACTGCACCATGGGAGAAGCAGGCCTCTGTTCCCTCTAAATTACTGCACCATGGGAGAAGCAGGCCTCTGTTCCCTCTGAGTTACTGCACCATGGGAGAAGCAGGCCTCTGTTCCCTCTAAATTACTGCACCATGGGAGAAGCAGGCCTCTGTTCCCTCTGAGTTACTGCACCGTGGGAGAAGCAGGCCTCTGTTGCCTCTAAATTACTGCACCATGGGAGAAGCAGGCCTCTATTCCCTCTAAATTACTGCTCCATGCGAGAAGCAGGCCTCTGTTCCCTCGAAATTACTGCTCCATGGGAGAAGCAGGCCTCTGTTGCCTCTAAATTACTGCACCATGGGAGAAGCAGGCCTCTGTTCCCTCTAAATTACTGCACCATGGGAGAAGCAGGCCTCTGTTCCCTCTGAGTTACTGCACCATGGGAGAAGCAGGCCTCTGTTCCCTCTGAGTTACTGCACCATGGGAGAAGCAGGCCTCTGTTCTCTCTAAATTACTGTACCATGGGAGAAGCAGGCCTCTGTTCCCTCAAAATTACTGCACCATGGGAGAAGCAGGCCTCTGTTCCCTCTAAATTACTGCACCATGGGAGAAGCAGGCCTCTGTTCCCTCTAAATTACTGCACCATGGGAGAAGCAGGCCTCTGTTGCCTCTAAATTACTGCACCATGGGAGAAGCAGGCCTCTATTCTCTCTAAATTACTGCACCATGGGAGAAGCAGGCCTCTGTTCTCTCTAAATTACTGCACCATGGGAGAAGCAGGCCTCTATTCTCTCTAAATTACTGCACCATGGGAGAAGCAGGCCTCTGTTGCCTCTAAATTACTGCACCATGGGAGAAGCAGGCCTCTATTCTCTCTAAATTACTGCACCATGGGAGAAGCAGGCCTCTGTTCCCTCTAAATTACTGCACCATGGGAGAAGCAGGCCTCTGTTCCCTCTAAATTACTGCACCATGGGAGAAGCAGGCCTCTATTCTCTCTAAATTACTGCACCATGGGAGAAGCAGGCCTCTGTTCCCTCTAAATTACTGCACCATGGGAGAAGCAGGCCTCTGTTCCCTCTGAGTTACTGCACCATGGGAGAAGCAGGCCTCTGTTCCCTCTAAATTACTGCACCATGGGAGAAGCAGGCCTCTGTTCCCTCTGAGTTACTGCACCATGGGAGAAGCAGGCCTCTGTTCCCTCTAAATTACTGCACCATGGGAGAAGCAGGCCTCTGTTCCCTCTGAGTTACTGCACCGTGGGAGAAGCAGGCCTCTGTTGCCTCTAAATTACTGCACCATGGGAGAAGCAGGCCTCTATTCCCTCTAAATTACTGCTCCATGCGAGAAGCAGGCCTCTGTTCCCTCGAAATTACTGCTCCATGGGAGAAGCAGGCCTCTGTTGCCTCTAAATTACTGCACCATGGGAGAAGCAGGCCTCTGTTCCCTCTAAATTACTGCACCATGGGAGAAGCAGGCCTCTGTTCCCTCTGAGTTACTGCACCATGGGAGAAGCAGGCCTCTGTTCCCTCTGAGTTACTGCACCATGGGAGAACCAGGCCTCTGTTCTCTCTAAATTACTGTACCATGGGAGAAGCAGGCCTCTGTTCCCTCAAAATTACTGCACCATGGGAGAAGCAGGCCTCTGTTCCCTCTAAATTACTGCACCATGGGAGAAGCAGGCCTCTGTTCCCTCTGAGTTACTGCACCATGGGAGAAGCAGGCCTCTGTTCCCTCTGAGTTACTGCACCATGGGAGAAGCAGGCCTCTGTTCTCTCTAAATTACTGCACCATGGGAGAAGCAGGCCTCTGTTCCCTCTGTTACTGCACCATGGGAGAAGCAGGCCTCTGTTCTCTCTAAATTACTGCACCATGGGAGAAGCAGGCCTCTTTTCTCTCCAAATTACTGCACCATGGGAGAAGCAGGTCTCTGTTCCCTCTAAATTACTGCACCATGGGAGAAGCAGGCCTCTGTTCTCTCTAAATTACTGCACCATGGGAGAAGCAGGCCTCTGTTCTCTCTAAATTACTGCACCATGGGAGAAGCAGGCCTCTGTTCTCTCCAAATTACTGCACCATGGGAGAAGCAGGTCTCTGTTCCCTCTAAATTACTGCACCATGGGAGAAGCAGGCCTCTGTTCTCTCGGGGGATCTCATCCTAGATAGGCACTACTTCTCTGTGAGGAAGTTCTCACTGTGATGGGGCTGACGGAGTTTAACCTCTCTCTTTAAAGAAATGCTGCATCCATTGTAAATCCCAGATTGTGGAATGGGTTCTAAATCAGTCCAAGTGTTGAACACACCTGAGCTGTTTTTATAGTTAGTTCATCCCTGTTTATACCTCATAAACAAGACTGATGGCCTCAAGGCCTTGTCTAGCACTGGATCTAATGTCTGTCATTGACAGCTCTTTAGTGTCACATTTCAGGAACATTTAGGAGAGTAGTAATGTACACAACTTTGCTTACAGTTTCTGTACAGCTAGAGAAAAACATCAGATGGCTAATTTTGGAGGCCTTTGGAGGCCTCTCTCTCTCTCTCTCTCTCTCTCTCTCTCTCTCTCTCTCTATGTGTGTCTCTCTATGTGTGTCTCTGTGTGCTTGTGCGTGTGTGTCGTAAACCACTGAGTTTTTGACAAGACCTAATCCAGGTTCCCTAATCATAGTCATTAGCACACACAAACATACGGCTCGTCACGCCAGGGAAGACCTGTGCAACAAAGCCTGCAGCCAGAGGGATAAGTAAAGTGTTCAGCCAATGAGCTAATGGTTTATTAAACTACTCTTTACCCATCCAATTCTGACACCGTGATTCGTTGTAATCAGGGAGTCAAGCAGTCTGGGGCTTTTGGGCCCTAAAACGTCCAAACAAGCACCACATGGTGATTCTTCTGGGCCTGGGAGAGCTCAGAGTGGGTCCCTGTTAACCTCACATACAGACAGTCTGTTATTACTATTAACCTCACATACAGACAGTCTGTTATTACTGTTAACCTTACATATTTACAGTCTGTTATTACTGTTAACCTCACATACATACAGTCTGTTATTACTGTTAACCTCACATACAGACAGTCTGTTATTACTGTTAACCTCACATACATACAGTCTGTTATTACTGTTAACCTCACATACAGACAGTCTGTTATTACTGTTAACCTCACATACATACAGTCTGTTATTACTGTTAACCTCACATACAGACAGTCTGTTATTACTGTTAACCTCACATACAGACAGTCTGTTATTACTGTTAACCTCACATACAGACAGTCTGTTATTACTGTTAACCTCACATACAGACAGTCTGTTATTACTGTTAACCTCACATACAGACAGTCTGTTATTACTGTTAACCTCACATACAGACAGTCTGTTATTATTGTTAACCTCACATACAGACAGTCTGTTATTACTGTTAACCTCACATATATAGTCTGTTATTACTGTTAACCTCACATACAGACAGTCTGTTATTATTGTTAACCTCACATACAGACAGTCTGTTATTACTGTTAACCTCACATACATACAGTCTGTTATTACTGTTAACCTCACATACAGACAGTCTGTTATTACTGTTAACCTCACATACATACAGTCTGTTATTACTGTTAACCTCACATACAGACAGTCTGTTATTACTGTTAACCTCACATACATACAGTCTGTTATTACTGTTAACCTCACATACAGACAGTCTGTTATTACTGTTAACCTCACATACATATAGTCTGTTATTACTGTTAACCTCACATACAGACAGTCTGTTATTACTGTTAACCTCACATACAGACAGTCTGTTTATTACTGTTAACCTCACATACATATAGTCTGTTATTACTGTTAACCTCACATACATATAGTCTGTTTATTACTGTTAACCTCACATACATATAGTCTGTTATTACTGTTAACCTCACATACATATAGTCTGTTATTACTGTTAACCTCACATACAGACAGTCTGTTATTACTGTTAACCTCACATACAGACAGTCTGTTATTACTGTTAACCTCACATACAGACAGTCTGTTATTACTGTTAACCTCACATACATATAGTCTGTTTATTACTGTTAACCTCACATACATATAGTCTGTTATTACTGTTAACCTCACATACAGACAGTCTGTTATTACTGTTAACCTCACATACATATAGTCTGTTTATTACTGTTAACCTCACATACATATAGTCTGTTTATTACTGTTAACCTCACATACATATAGTCTGTTTATTACTGTTAACCTCACATACATATAGTCTGTTATTACTGTTAACCTCACATACATATAGTCTGTTATTACTGTTAACCTCACATACATATAGTCTGTTATTACTGTTAACCTCACATACATACAGTCTGTTATTACTGTCAACCTCACATACAGACAGTCTGTTATTACTGTTAACCTCACATACCTAGTCTGTTTATTACTGTTAACCTCACATACATATAGTCTGTTTATTACTGTTAACCTCACATACATATAGTCTGTTATTACTGTTAACCTCACATACATATAGTCTGTTATTACTGTTAACCTCACATACATATAGTCTGTTATTACTGTTAACCTCACATACATATAGTCTGTTTATTACTGTTAACCTCACATACATATAGTCTGTTTATTACTGTTAACCTCACATACATATAGTCTGTTATTACTGTTAACCTCACATACATATAGTCTGTTATTACTGTTAACCTCACATACATATAGTCTGTTATTACTGTTAACCTCACATACATACAGTCTGTTATTACTGTCAACCTCACATACAGACAGTCTGTTATTACTGTTAACCTCACATACCTAGTCTGTTTATTACTGTTAACCTCACATACATATAGTCTGTTTATTACTGTTAACCTCACATACATACAGTCTGTTTATTACTGTTAACCTCACATACAGACAGTCTGTTATTACTGTTAACCTCACATACATACAGTCTGTTATTACTGTTAACCTCACATACATATAGTATGTTATTACTGTTAACCTCACATACATATAGTCTGTTTATTACTGTTAACCTTACATACATATAGTCTGTTATTACTGTTAACCTCACATACATATAGTCTGTTATTACTGTTAACCTCACATACATATAGTCTGTTTATTACTGTTAACCTCACATACAGACAGTCTGGTATTACTGTTAACCTCACATACATATAGTCTGTTTATTACTGTTAACCTCACATACATATAGTCTGTTTATTACTGTTAACCTCACATACAGACAGTCTGTTATTACTGTTAACCTCACATACAGACAGTCTGTTATTACTGTTAACCTCACATACAGACAGTCTGTTATTACTGTTAACCTTACATATATACAGTCTGTTTATTACTGTTAACCTCACATACATACAGTCTGTTATTACTGTTAACCTCACATACTTACAGTCTGTTATTACTGTTAACCTCACATACAGACAGTCTGTTATTACTGTTAACCTCACTCACAAATGACCTCCTAATGAAGTGGATGACGTATTGATAAAGATGAGGTAGTGGTAGATGTGAACTAGGCCAGTGTCTGTCTCATAACGTCTTGGATTCTCCTATTGAAAACAAACAGACTCTTAGAGGATCTCTGTAGTATTGGAGATCCTTTATTTGTCTATGTGACTGTGCTTACCCCAGTAGTTCATTCAAAACAAACTGGAGGCTGTAGAGACACTAAAAACCATTTTAGAGGATCTCTGTAGTATTGGAGATCCTTTATTTGTCTATGTGACTGTGCTTACCCCAGTAGTTCATTCAAAACAAACTGGAGGCTGTAGAGAGACTAAAAACCATCTTAGAGGATCACTGTTGTAATAGACCTTTGTGGTACCAATGTTTCTTGTTTTTGTACAACTTTCTTCTATGCCTGTCCCAGTGCATGTTATGAAC
>NW_027006445.1:45000-128194 GCF_036934945.1 Oncorhynchus masou masou
AAGAATTAACAAAAAAACAGAGCAAACTAGAATGCTATTTGGCCCTACACAAAGAGTACACAGCGGCAGAATACCTGACCACTGTGACTGACCCAAAATTAAGGAAAGCTTTGACTATGTACAGACTCAGCGAGCATATAGCCTTGCTATTGAGAAAGGCCGCCGTAGGCAGACATGGCTCTCAAGAGAAGACAGGCTATGTGCTCACTGCCCACAAAATGAGGTGGAAACTGAGCTGCACTTCCTAACCTCCTGCCCAATGTATGACCATATTAGAGAGACATATTTCCCTCAGATTACACAGATCCACAAAGAATTCGAAAACAAATCCAATTTTGAAAAACTCCCATATCTACTGGGTGAAATTCCACAGTGTGCCATCAGAGCAGCAAGATGTGTGACCTGTTGCCACGAGAAAAGGGCAACCAGTGAAGAACAAACACCATTGTAAATACAACGCATATCTATGCTTATTTATTTTATCTTGTGTCCTTTACCATTTGTACATTGTAAAAACACTGTATATATATATATATATAATATGACATTTGTAATGTCTTTATTGTTTTGAAACGTCTGTATGTGTGATGTCTACTGTTAATTTTTATTGTTTACCTTACTTGCTTTGGCAATGTTAACACATGTTTCCCATGCCAATAAAGCCCCTTGAATTGAATTGAATTGACAGAGAGACAGAGAGACAGAGAGACAGAGAGACAGAGAGACAGAGAGACAGAGAGACAGAGAGACAGAGAGACAGAGAGAGAGAGAGACAGAGAGACAGAGAGACAGAGAGACAGAGAGAGAGAGAGACAGAGAGACAGAGAGACAGAGAGAGACAGAGAGACAGAGAGAGAGAGACAGAGAGGTGGTGATTTGGTGGGGGTTCTCCCCAGTTCTACAGCTACTACAGCTAAGGCAGGGCAGCTTGTGTGAGAGATGGTGTGTCTGTCAACACATTCATCCACAGTGGAAGAATGACAGCTTTAATCATAGGTGACAGGCTCTCCCAGGATTGTCTTTTTTTAATGAGCTGTTATGGAGAGGGCTCAGGGCATGATTCCATGCCCTGAAAAATGTGTAGTGTTTGGCCTTTTATGTCGACTACTGGAAACACTGTGTTCTTAAAAACGGGACTCTTTGAGCTGTAAATTCTCAATAATAATTCCCTGTCTAACTGGGTTGTTAACAAGGTTTATAGATGTCAGCACAATGACTCACAATGGTCATATCACCTGTAGCCTCCTCCTCATTCTTCCTTCTCTGCAGGGGAGTCTGCCTTTTCCATAACCTCATCCAGTCAGCCAGAAAGCCAGCCAGCCACCCATCCAGTCAGCCATCCAGTCAGCCAGCCATCCAGTCAGGCAGCCATCCATCCAGTCAGCCATCCAGTCAGCCAGCCAACCATCCAGTCAGCCATCCATCCATCCAGTCAGCCATCCAGTTAGTCAGCCATCCAGTCAGTCATCCATCCAGTCAGCGATCCATCCAGTCAGCCAGCCATCCATCCAGTCAGCCAGCCATCCATCCAGTCAGCTATCCAGCCAGCCATCCAGTCAGCCATCCATCCAGTCAGCCAGCCAGCCAGCCATCCAGTCAGCCAGCCAGCCAGCCAGCCAGCCAGCCAGCCATCCAGCCAGCCAGCCAGCCATCATGTCAGTCAGCCAGCCATCATGTCAGTCAGCCAGCCATCATGTCAGTCAGCCAGCCATCATGTCAGTCAGCCAGCCATCATGTCAGTCAGCCAGCCATCATGTCAGTCAGCCAGCCATCCAGTCAGCCAGCCTCAGCACATTCGTCTGCACAGATGCAAAACAATTCCAGTGTTTAATCTGCTTGTTACAGAACTGGAAAACCAATTTGAGATGTCTTACTGGCCACAACAACCGCACGTACTGGGAGGACATGTCTGGGTTTACCCTGGTCCCCCTGTCCAGAGAGAGATCCAGTACCTAACCCTGGTCCCCCTGTCCAGAGAGAGATCCAGTATCTAACCCTGGTCCCCCTGTCCAGAGAGAGATCCAGTATCTAACCCTGGTCCCCCTGTCCAGAGAGATCCAGTATCTAACCCTGGTCCCCCTGTCCAGAGAGAGATCCAGTATCTAACCCTGGTCCCCCTGTCCAGAGAGAGATCCAGTATCTAACCCTGGTCCCCCTGTCCAGAGAGAGATCCAGTATCTAACCCTGGTCCCCCTGTCCAGAGAGAGATCCAGTATCTAACCCTGGTCCCCCTGTCCAGAGAGAGATCCAGTATCTAACCCTGGTCCCCCTGTCCAGAGAGAGATCCAGTATCTAACCCTGGTCCCCCTGTCCAGAGAGAGATCCAGTATCTAACCCTGGTCCCCCTGTCCAGAGAGAGATCCAGTATCTAACCCTGGTCCCCCTGTCCAGAGAGAGATCCAGTATCTAACCCTGGTCCCCCTGTCCAGAGAGAGATCCAGTATCTAACCCTGGTCCCCCTGTCCAGAGAGAGAGAGAAAGAGAGAGAGCCAGGGGGAGTGGATCGAGGGAAGGATAATTAAAAACATACATGTAATGAGGCACCACAGGACCAGGCTGAGGGGGTCATATAAACCTGTCACTCATCTCCTCGGCTCCGCTCAAACAGCCTCCAACATGGGATCATGGAGTTAGAGTCACACCAGGAGTCCAAGCTAAACAACAGCCTGTCAAGGAGGAGAAACTGGAGGAAAACACACACCAGGAGGGGGGGGGGAGGGAGGGAGGGACTCATCAGTCCAAATCAGGCTCTAGTGTAATGGTGTGTATCAGATCAATGGGTGCATTGATGCTATCGCTCTCTCTTCCCGTACTTTCTCTGTTCTTCCTTTCTCTCTTTCTCTCTCTCTCTCTTTCTTTCATTCTTTCTTTCTGTCAGTGAGGTGTGAGTGGTGTTTCCGTGTTCTGACGATCTCAGACATGTAGAGAGATTATGAGAGCACAGGTCACTGCTAAAACCTCAGCACTGGGAGATAATAACAGCTTTTCTCCTGTTTACATTTCAGTTGCATTTGGAATCAGTAGGGTTGTAACTTTGTTGTAGCTAAATGGTGTATAATGTAATCATTCATATTAACTAATGAAATGAACAGTGTTTATTCCAAAGCCATGTGTTTCCTATTGTGAGGCCCTCAGCACTCCTCAGCACTGTTTAAAGAGGAGAGCTGTCTACATGTTCATCCAGAAAGGGATTTTAACTGTATGTCTGCACACAGCACAGAATAGAAGAGAGGGAGGGAGGGAGGACTGTTAGCCACAACCTGAGTTTGTCTGTTTCACTGTTCAGAATGGCCCTTCTCAGCAGCATCCTCAACAACATGCTGAAAGGCCAGACCTCACTGCCCTACAACTGAAAGACTACATAGACTACTCTGAGACACTACATAGACTACAGCTGAGAGACTACATAGACTTCAACTGAGAAACTACATAGACTACAGCTGAGAGACTACATAGACTACAGCTGAGAGACTACATAGACTACAGCTGAGAGACTACATAGACTACTGCTGAGAGACTACATAGACTGCAGCTGAGAGACTACATAGACTACCGCTGAGACACAACATAGACTACAGCTGAGAGACTACATAGACTGCAGCTGAGAGATGACAGACTACAGCTGAGACACTACATAGACTGCAGCTGAGAGACTACATAGACTACCACTGAGAGACTACATAGACTACCGCTGAGAGACTACATAGACGACAGCTGAGAGACTACATAGACTACAGCTGAGACACAACATAGACTACAGCTGAGACACTACCTAGACTACAGCTGAGAGACTACATAGACTACAGCTGAGAGATGACATAGACTACAGCTGAGAGATGACATAGGCTACAGCTGAGGGGACTACATAGACTACAGCTGAGACACAACATAGACTACAGCTGAGACACTACCTAGACTACAGCTGAGAGACTACATAGACTACAGCTGAGAGATGACATAGACTACAGCTGAGAGACTACATAGACTACAGCTGAGAGATGACATAGACTACAGCTGAGAGACTACATAGACTACAGCTGAGGGGACTACATAGACTACAGCTGAGACACAACATAGACTACAGCTGAGAGATGACATAGGCTACAGCTGAGGGGACTACATAGACTACAGCTGAGAGATGACATAGACTACAGCTGAGAGATGACATAGACTACAGCTGAGAGACTACATAGACTACAGCTGAGAAACTACATAGACTACAGCTGAGAGACTACATAGACTACAGCTGAGAGATGACATAGACTACAGCTGAGAGACTACATAGACTACAGCTGAGGGGACTACATAGACTACAGCTGAGACACAACATAGACTACAGCTGAGAGATGACATAGGCTACAGCTGAGGGGACTACATAGACTACAGCTGAGAGATGACATAGACTACAGCTGAGAGATGACATAGACTACAGCTGAGAGACTACATAGACTACAGCTGAGAAACTACATAGACTACAGCTGAGAGACTACATAGACTAAATCCTCTATGTCCTGTGGTGATAATTCCTGTCCTTCCATCCTCAGCCAGACCAGTATACATGTAGTACTAGTAGTAACAGCTGAATGAGTCAGTACAACATGGGTCGAGACGTAGGAATATTGCTCCATTGTATACATGGTTGTCGGTGGGCCCACTGTTTGATGGAATGCACATCTTACAGAATGTGGCTTTAAAGGTCCAATCCCTCTTGCTGTGTGACTGGAATAGCCCCTGTCAGAGAGGACAGGTGTGAAGCTTCAACAGTAACAGCCTTTCAACAGCTGAGCCTGAAGCAGACAGGAAACCAACCTGAGAAAGGAATCTGAAGGGTTAGTCAGGTTGTTGTTTCTCTGACCGCTCCGTTTATTTCATGTCTGCTCTGTTTTCTTTATTGAATGTTCTCACATGGGTCTGTGCTGTCTTGGTGCTGGGGTTGGAGTTCCTCGTCACAGTCGGTGTTTGCCCTCTCTCTTCCCCCCCGGCTCCGTCCCAAATGGCACCCTATTCCCTACATAGTGCACTACTTTTGACCAGAACCCTATGACTCTGGCACCCTGTTCCCTATATAGTGCACTACTTTTGACCAGGGTCTATGGGAATAGGATGCCATTTGAGACATGTCCTTGGTCATAAGGAACGCAGCGTGACCATCAGCTTAAGGGGGAGGCCAGGCAGAAGGAAAAACACAGCTAATGCAGGGAACTTGAATGGGCTGCAGTATTTATATTGGCTAACTAAGAGAGACTTATTGTTAATGGAAAGGTTTTTAAGTGCCTTGATGTAGCTGATGTTTCACAGAGAGGAGTTTAAATGTAATACTGTTAATTGAATGTAGAATTGGATTATAAAGTCAATTTCCAGCACAAATGACACACCTGAAGTTCCTACTCGACTTCATTTAAAAATGGCATTAGATTCTCGTAATGTTTCACAGACTGTTAGAAGAAGCATAGAGTTGTGTTTGAGTGGTTTGATGTGGGAGATAAACTGAACCTCCATCTTAACCACATACTAGATCTACATGATGGATGAATACCTCTTGAGATCTATGGTGCACTTTCTGGACTCTGAGTTGTGTTTCAATGTAGTAGAGTTAGGGTTAGTGTTATTTATTTAGTTTTACATTTGACCTTTATTTAACCAGGCAAGTCAGTTAAGAACAAATTCTTATTTTCAATGACGGCCTAGTGGATTAACTGCCTGTTCATGGGACAGAT
This sequence comes from Oncorhynchus masou masou, assembly GCF_036934945.1. Classification (NCBI taxonomy): domain Eukaryota; kingdom Metazoa; phylum Chordata; class Actinopteri; order Salmoniformes; family Salmonidae; genus Oncorhynchus; species Oncorhynchus masou. The sequence continues at coordinate 50,718 of NW_027006445.1, forward strand.
TTGTACCTTATCAGCTCGGGGGTTTGAACTTGCAACCTTGCGGTTACTAGTCCAACGCTCTAACCACGAGGCTACCCTGCCGAGCGGTTGGAGTTAGGGTTGGACTTAGGGTTGGACTTAGGGTTGGACTTAGGATTAGTTAGGTTTAGACTTAGGGTTAGTTAGGTTTAGACTTAGGGTTAGTTAGAGTTAGGGTTAGTTAGGGTTAGAGTTAGGTTTAAGGCCAGGCTAGACTGTAGTGCCACTATAAACCAGTAAAGGGTTGGGGTTAGGTTTAAGGTCAGACTGGACTGTAGTGCCACTATAAACCAGTAAAGGGTTGGGGTTAGGTTTAAGGTCAGACTGGACTGTAGTGCCACTATAAACCAGTAAGGGTTGGGGTTAGAGTTAGGTTTAAGGTCAAACTGGACTGTAGTGCCACTATAAACCAGTAAGGGTTGGGGTTAGAGTTAGGTTTAAGGCCAGACTGGACTGTAGTGCCACTATAAACCAGTAAAGGGTTGGGGTTAGAGTTAGAGTTAGGTTTAAGGCCAGACTGGACTGTAGTGCCGCTATAAACCAGTAAAGGGTTGGGGTTAGAGTTAGGTTTAAGGTCAAACTGGACTGTAGTGCCACTATGAACCAGTAAAGGGTTGGGGTTAGAGTCAGAGTTAGGTTTAAGGCCAGACTGGACTGTAGTGCCACTATACACCAGTAAAGGGTTAGGGTTAGAGTTAGAGTTAGAGTTAGGTTTAAGGCCAGACTGGACTGTAGTACCACTATAAACCAGTAAAGGGTTGGGGTTAGAGTTAGGTTTAAGGTCAGACTGGACTGTAGTGCCACTATAAACCAGTAAAGGGTTGGGGTTAGAGTTAGGTTTAAGGCCAGACTGGACTGTAGTACCACTATAAACCAGTAAAGGGTTGGGGTTAGAGTTAGGTTTAAGGTCAGACTGGACTGTAGTGCCACTATAAACCAGTAAAGGGTTGGGGTTAGAGTTAGGTTTAAGGTCAGACTGGACTGTAGTGCCACTATAAACCAGTAAGGGTTGGGGTTAGAGTTAGGTTTAAGGTCAGACTGGACTGTAGTGCCACTATAAACCAGTAAAGGGTTGGGGTTAGAGTTAGGTTTAAGGTCAGACTGGACTGTAGTGCCACTATAAACCAGTAAGGGTTAGGGTTAGAGTTAGGTTTAAGGTCAGACTGGACTGTAGTGCCACTATGAACCAGTAAAGGGTTAGGGTTAGAGTTAGAGTTATGTTTAAGGTCAGACTGGACTGTAGTGCCACTATAAACCAGTAAGGGTTAGGGTTAGAGTTAGGTTTAAGGTCAGACTGGACTGTAGTGCCACTATGAACCAGTAAAGGGTTAGGGTTAGAGTTATGTTTAAGGTCAGACTGGACTGTAGTGCCACTATAAACCAGTAAGGGTTAGGGTTAGAGTTAGGTTTAAGGTCAGACTGGACTGTAGTGCCACTATGAACCAGTAAAGGGTTAGGGTTAGAGTTAGAGTTATGTTTAAGGTCAGACTGGACTGTAGTGCCACTATAAACCAGTAAGGGTTAGGGTTAGAGTTAGGTTTAAGGTCAGACTGGACTGTAGTGCCACTATAAACCAGTAAAGGGTTTGGTGTTAGGGTTAGAGTTATGTTTAAGGTCAGACTGGACTGTAGTGCCACTATAAACCAGTAAGGGTTAAGGTTAGAGTTATGTTTAAGGTCAGACTGGACTGTAGTGCCACTATGAACCAGTAAAGGGTTAGGGTTAGAGTTAGGTTTAAGGCCAGACTGGACTGTAGTGCCACTATGAACCAGTAAAGGGTTAGGTTTAAGGTCAGACTGGTCTGTAGTGCCACTATAAACCAGTAAAGGGTTAGGGTTAGAGTTAGGTTTAAGGTCAGACTGGACTGTAGTGCCACTATGAACCAGTAAAGGGTTAGGGTTGGGGTTAGGTTTAAGGTCAGACTGGACTGTAGTGCCACTATAAACCAGTAAAGGGTTAGAGTTAGGTTTAAGGCCAGACTGGACTGTAGTGCCACTATAAACCAGTAAAGGGTTAGGGTTAGAGTTAGGTTTAAGGCCAGACTGGACTGTAGTGCCACTATAAACCAGTAAAGGGTTAGGGTTAGAGTTAGGTTTAAGGTCAGACTGGACTGTAGTGCCACTATAAACCAGTAAGGGTTAGGGTTAGAGTTAGGTTTAAGGCCAGACTGGACTGTAGTGCCACTATAAACCAGTAAAACATCCTTTCCTCTAACAGGGTGCCCTGCTGGCTCTGTGAAAGGTCCTAGTGTGGCTCTGAATTCCTTCTCCACTCATCCCTCTCATCCCATGCTGACTTCCTTTCTTCAGACTGCTTTGATGTCCGTGTCTCACCAATAGAACATGCCTCATTCTGTCTGTCTTTCTGACTGTCCATCTGTCTGTCTGCTTGTGACTGTCTGTCCGTCTGGGTTTTTCTGTCTGGAGAATACAACCATACATATCTCACTGCTGTTTCTTCATAATTCTACAACCTCTCGATGTGAAAGTATACAGTGAGATGTATGTTACAATGAACTTTCACCCTGCAAGAAATGCTTCAGTCTAGGCTCCAGTTAGAAGCTACAGTGTATATGTCAGTGTACTGTATATGTCAGTGTACTATATATGTTAGTGTACTATATATGTTAGTGTACTGTATATGTTAGTGTACTGTATATGTTAGTGTACTATATATGTTAGTGTACTGTATATGTCAGTGTACTGTATATGTTAGTGTACTGTATATGTTAGTGTACTGTATATGTCAGTGTACTATATATGTCAGTGTACTGTATATGTCAGTGTACTGTATATGTCAGTGTACTATATATGTCAGTGTACTGTGTATGTTAGTGTACTATATATGTCAGTGTACTATATATGTCAGTGTACTGTATAGGTCAGTGTACTGTATATGTCAGTGTACTATATATGTCAGTGTACTGTATAGGTCAGTGTACTATATATGTTAGTGTACTGTATAGGTCAGTGTACTATATATGTCAGTGTACTGTATATGTCAGTGAGATTTGATTTAGACTTTTCTAGACATTCTAATGTTCTGTTTACTCTATATGTGGGAGCCAATGAGAAAACAATGCCATAGTGATGTCACCAGAGGACCCAGACATTATGTTACTCAGTTATCTGCTGCAGTCAACTCCCAGCTCGGTGGTGTGAGCAGAGTAACAATGTTCTCTGTTCTCTGTGTGTCCCCAATGGCACCCTATTCCCTATATAGTGCACTACTTTTACCCAGGGCTCATAGTGCACTATATAGGGAATAGCGTTCCATTTGGGATGCAGCCTCTATCTCATCTCCAGTCCTCACTTGACATTGTTTCTGGAACACCTGCGAGAGAAGCCTGGCCTGTATAGCCTAACATTAGACCTCCTGCTCTGCACCCTGACTGTCCGAGTCCTTGGGTTCATCAGCCACAGCTACCCGTGCATGAGGCAGGTGTGGCAGGTAACACTGTGTGTAGTGTTGGGGTTGTTGCTAGTCTAACTGTTATTATCAAGTTCATGATGTTTGGACCGTTCAACAGGTCCTTTTCCTCAAAAGTGACTTACTGACCCATAAAAGATGACATGACACACACACACACACACACACACACACACACACACACACACACACACACACACACACACAGTCAGTGGAGTGGTGCTGGAGTCTGTGCTGGGTTACAGTGATACAGGGTCAACAGTAGCCAGTCAGTCAGTCAGTCAGTCAGTCAGTGGTCTGGTGTGGTGTGGTGTGGTGCTGGAGTCTGTGCTGGGTTACAGTGATACAGGGTCAACAGTAGCCAGTCAGTCAGTCAGTCAGTGGTCTGGTGTGGTGTGGTGTGGTGTGGTGCTGGAGTCTGTGCTGGGTTACAGTGATACAGGGTCAACAGTAGCCAGTCAGTCAGTCAGTCAGTGGTCTGGTGTGGTGTGGTGTGGTGCTGGAGTCTGTGCTGGGTTACAGTGATACAGGGTCAACAGCAGCCAGTCAGTCAGTGGTCTGGTGTGGTGTGGTGTGGTGCTGGAGTCTGTGCTGGGTTACAGTGATACAGGGTCAACAGTAGCCAGTCAGTCAGTGGTCTGGTGTGGTGTGGTGTGGTGCTGGAGTCTGTGCTGGGTTACAGTGATACAGGGTCAACAGTAGCCAGTCAGTCAGTGGTCTGGTGTGGTGTGGTGTGGTGTGGTGCTGGAGTCTGTGCTGGGTTACAGTGATACAGGGTCAACAGTAGCCAGTCAGTCAGTGGTCTGGTGTGGTGTGGTGTGGTGCTGGAGTCTGTGCTGGGTTACAGTGATACAGGGTCAACAGTAGCCAGTCAGTCAGTGGTCTGGTGTGGTGTGGTGTGGTGCTGGAGTCTGTGCTGGGTTACAGTGATACAGGGTCAACAGTAGCCAGTCAGTCAGTGGTCTGGTGTGGTGTGGTGTGGTGCTGGAGTCTGTGCTGGGTTACAGTGATACAGGGTCAACAGTAGCCAGTCAGTCAGTGGTCTGGTGTGGTGTGGTGTGGTGCTGGAGTCTGTGCTGGGTTACAGTGATACAGGGTCAACAGTAGCCAGTCAGTCAGTGGTCTGGTGTGGTGTGGTGTGGTGCTGGAGTCTGTGCTGGGTTACAGTGATACAGGGTCAACAGTAGCCAGTCAGTCAGTGGTCTGGTGTGGTGTGGTGCTGGAGTCTGTGCTGGGTTACAGTGATACAGGGTCAACAGTAGCCAGTCAGTCAGTGGTCTGGTCTGGTGTGGTGTGGTGCTGGAGTCTGTGCTGGGTTACAGTGATACAGGGTCAACAGTAGCCAGTCAGCCAGTCAGTCAGTGGTGTGGTGTGGTGCTGGAGTCTGTGCTGGGTTACAGTGATACAGGGTCAACAGTAGCCAGTCAGTCAGTGGTCTGGTGTGGTGTGGTGCTGGAGTCTGTGCTGGGTTACAGTGATACAGGGTCAACAGTAGCCAGTCAGTCAGTGGTCTGGTGTGGTGTGGTGTGGTGCTGGAGTCTGTGCTGGGTTACAGTGATACAGGGTCAACAGTAGCCAGTCAGTCAGTGGTCTGGTGTGGTGTGGTGTGGTGCTGGAGTCTGTGCTGGGTTACAGTGATACAGGGTCAACAGTAGCCAGTCAGTCAGTGGTGTGGTGTGGTGTGGTGCTGGAGTCTGTGCTGGGTTACAGTGATACAGGGTCAACAGTAGCCAGTCAGTCAGTGGTCTGGTGTGGTGTGGTGTGGTGCTGGAGTCTGTGCTGGGTTACAGTGATACAGGGTCAACAGTAGCCAGTCAGTCAGTGGTCTGGTGTGGTGTGGTGTGGTGCTGGAGTCTGTGCTGGGTTACAGTGATACAGGGTCAACAGTAGCCAGTCAGTCAGTGGTCTGGTGTGGTGTGGTGTGGTGCTGGAGTCTGTGCTGGGTTACAGTGATACAGGGTCAACAGTAGCCAGTCAGTCAGTGGTCTGGTGTGGTGTGGTGTGGTGCTGGAGTCTGTGCTGGGTTACAGTGATACAGGGTCAACAGTAGCCAGTCAGTCAGTGGTCTGGTGTGGTGTGGTGTGGTGCTGGAGTCTGTGCTGGGTTACAGTGATACAGGGTCAACAGTAGCCAGTCAGTCAGTGGTCTGGTCTGGTGTGGTGTGGTGCTGGAGTCTGTGCTGGGTTACAGTGATACAGGGTCAACAGTAGCCAGTCAGTCAGTGGTCTGGTGTGGTGTGGTGTGGTGCTGGAGTCTGTGCTGGGTTACAGTGATACAGGGTCAACAGTAGCCAGTCAGTCAGTGGTCTGGTCTGGTGTGGTGTGGTGCTGGAGTCTGTGCTGGGTTACAGTGATACAGGGTCAACAGTAGCCAGTCAGTCAGTGGTCTGGTCTGGTGTGGTGTGGTGCTGGAGTCTGTGCTGGGTTACAGTGATACAGGGTCAACAGTAGCCAGTCAGTCAGTGGTGTGGTCTGGTGTGGTGTGGTGCTGGAGTCTGTGCTGGGTTACAGTGATACAGGGTCAACAGTAGCCAGTCAGTCAGTGGTCTGGTGTGGTGTGGTGCTGGAGTCTGTGCTGGGTTACAGTGATACAGGGTCAACAGTAGCCAGTCAGTCAGTGGTCTGGTGTGGTGTGGTGCTGGAGTCTGTGCTGGGTTACAGTGATACAGGGTCAACAGTAGCCAGTCAGTCAGTGGTCTGGTGTGGTGTGGTGCTGGAGTCTGTGCTGGGTTACAGTGATACAGGGTCAACAGTAGCCAGTCAGTCAGTGGTCTGGTGTGGTGTGGTGCTGGAGTCTGTGCTGGGTTACAGTGATACAGGGTCAACAGTAGCCAGTCAGTCAGTGGTCTGGTCTGGTGTGGTGTGGTGCTGGAGTCTGTGCTGGGTTACAGTGATACAGGGTCAACAGTAGCCAGTCAGTCAGTGGTCTGGTCTGGTGTGGTGTGGTGCTGGAGTCTGTGCTGGGTTACAGTGATACAGGGTCAACAGTAGCCAGTCAGTCAGTGGTCTGGTGTGGTGTGGTGTGGTGCTGGAGTCTGTGCTGGGTTACAGTGATACAGGGTCAACAGTAGCCAGTCAGTCAGTGGTGTGGTGTGGTGTGGTGCTGGAGTCTGTGCTGGGTTACAGTGATACAGGGTCAACAGCAGCCAGTCAGTCCCATCAGACGACTGCCTCTCGTTATCAGGCTCATGGATGCGTTGAAGGCCAATGAGAGATCTGCTAATCTGGGAGTCTGATGTAAGGCCCATCCCAGGCATGGGATTTGTGATATTCATACTGTAGGACCTTAAAGCAGCAATCAGCAGTTGAAACAGTAACCCTGTGTCCTCCCCGCCCCTGTTTCTGTAAAAAGCTGAGGGATGTGGCTGGAGAAATGTAACCTCACTATCAAATTCATAGACTGAGCTGTGGATGCAAGGACTGACCATCCATGATATCAACATTATAGTTGTAACCGTGCTTGAGGCTATACAGTGTTTGTTTACATGCAGTTTGTTTTCAAGCATTGAGGTAAAACAATCTTATATTTTGAGTTATGATGAGATATGACACGAGGCATTTATAAATGTATTAATTATATTCTTCAACAATTATTGGGTAAATATAATTAATTAATTCTAAAATGTATGTAGCAACTGCAGATTGCCCCTTTAATAAAACATAATACCCTCTCTACCATGAACACAAAGACAATATTGGACAGTATCACCAGAGAAACTTAGACAATATTGGACAATATCACCAGAGACACAAAGACAATATTGGACAATATCACCAGAGAAACTTAGACAATATTGGACAATATCACCAGAGACACAAAGACAATATTGGACAATATCACCAGACAACAACAATACAATATTGGACAATATCACCAGAAAACAAAAAGACAATATTGGACAATATCACCAGAGAAACTTAGACAATATTGGACAATATCACCAGAGACACAAAGACAATATTGGACAATATCACCAGAGAAACTTAGACCATATTGGACAATATCACCAGAGACACAAAGACAATATTGGACAATATCACCAGACAACAACAATACAATATTGGACAATATCACCAGAAAACAAAAAGACAATATTGGACAATATCACCAGAGACACAAAGACAATATTGGACAATATCACCAGAGACACAAAGACAATATTGGACCATATCACCAGAGACACAATGACAATATTGGACAATATCACCAGAGACACAAAGACAATATTGGACAATATAACCAGAGATACAAAGACAATATTGGACAGTATCACCAGAGACACAAAGACAATATTGGACAATATAACCAGAGACACAAAGACAATACTGGACAATATCATTAGAGAAACAAAGACAATTTGTGACAGATATCAGAATACTACAAAGAATCACAGGAAGATAATATATTAAGCAATAAGGCAGGAGGGGTTGTGGTATATGGCCTATATACCACGGCTAAGGGCTGTTCTTATGCACGACGCTACAAGGCCAGCCTGGATATACCACAAACTGTTATGTACTTGAGTGAAGACCCAAAAGCGGTTTTAACAGAAAACAGAGTTCTTTAATGAAAAAACAGGAATGGCATAAATCCTCTTCCAACGTTGACAATGGAACAAAAAGAACGTTAGTATAATGCAGGATGCACCTGCCAGGCAGACTCCGACAGGATAGGACAAGGTGGAAGCAAACGAGACGACAGCTTGCTTCTGGCATGAAAAACACAAACGAGAATCAGACACTGAAAGTAGCAGGAACAGAGAGAGAAATAGAGACCTAATCAGAGGGGGAAGAGAGAACAGGTGAGAAAGAGTGAATGAGCTAGTTAGGGGAGATGTAGAACAGCTGAAGAATGAGAGACAGAGAAGGTAACCTAAAAAGACCAGCAGAGAGAGACAGAGTGAAGAGAAAGGACAGGAACAGACATAACAAGACATGACAGTACCCCCCCACTCACCGAGCGCCTCCTGGCGCACTCGAGGAGGAAACCTGGCGGCAACGGAGGAAATCATCGATCAGCGAACGGTCCAGCACGTCCCGAGAGGGAACCCAACTCCTCTCCTCAGGACCGTACCCCTCCCAATCCACTAGGTACTGATGACCACGGCCCCGAGGGCGCATGTCCAAAATCTTACGAACCCTGTAGATGGGTGCGCCCTCGACAAGGATGGGGGGGGCGGGACGAGCGGGGGCGCGAAGAACGGGCTTAACACAGGAGACATGGAAGACCGGGTGAACGCGACGAAGATAGCGGGAGAAGAAGTCGCACTGCGACAGGATTAATGACCTGAGAAATACGGAACGGACCAATGAACCGCGGGGCCAACTTGCGAGAAGCTGTCTTAAGGGGAAGGTTCTGAGTGGAGAGCCATACTCTCTGACCGCAACAATATCTAGGACTCTTGGTCCTACGCTATTAGCGGCCCTCACAGTCTGCGCCCTATTACGGCAAAGTGCCGACCTGACCCCCTTCCAGGTGCGCTCGCAACGCTGGACAAAAGCCTGAGCGGAGGGGACGCAGGACTCGGCGAGCTGAGATGAGAACAGCGGAGGCTGGTACCCGAGGCTACTCTGAAAAGGAGATAGACCGGTAGCAGACGAGGGAAGCGAGTTGTGGGCGTACTCTGCCCAGGGGAGCTGTTCTGACCAAGACGCAGGGTTACGAAAAGAAAGACTGCGTAAAATGCGACCAACAGTCTGATTGGCCCGTTTGGCTTGACCGTTAGACTGGGGATGAAAGCCGGACGAGAGACTGACGGAAGCCCCAATCAAACGGCAAAACTCCCTCCAAAATTGAGACGTGAACTGCGGACCTCTGTCGGAAACGACGTCAGACGGAAGGCCATGAATTCGGAAAACATTCTCGATAATGATCTGAGCCGTCTCCTTAGCAGAAGGGAGCTTAGCGAGAGGAATGAAATGAGCCGCCTTAGAGAATCTATCGACAACCGTAAGAATAACTGTCTTCCCGCTGATGAAGGCAGTCCGGTGATAAAATCTAAAGCGATGTGAGACCACGGTCGAGAGGGAATGGGAAGCGGTCTGAGACGGCCGGCAGGAGGAGAGTTCCCAGATTTAGTCTGCGCGCAGACCGAACAAGCGGCGACAAATCGACGCGCGTCACGTTCCCGAGTGGGCCACCAGAAACGCTGGCGAATGGAAGCGAGCGTACCCCGAACGCCGGGGTGGCCGGCTAACTTGGCAGAGTGGGCCCACTGAAGAACGGCCGGACGAGTAGGAACGGGAACGAACAGAAGGTTCCTAGGACAAGCTCGCGGCGACGGAGTGTGAGCGAGTGCTTGCTTTACCTGCCTCTCAATTCCCCAGACAGTCAACCCGACAACACGCCCCTCAGGGAGAATCCCCTCGGGGTCGGTGGAGACCTCAGAAGAACTGAAGAGACGAGATAAAGCATCAGGCTTGGTGTTTTTTGAGCCCGGACGATAAGAAATAACAAACTCGAAACGAGCGAAAAACAGAGCCCAACGAGCCTGACGCGCATTAAGTCGTTTGGCTGAACGGATGTACTCAAGGTTCCTATGGTCAGTCCAAACGACAAAAGGAACGGTCGCCCCTCCAACCACTGTCGCCATTCGCCTAGGGCTAAGCGGATGGCGAGCAGTTCGCGATTACCAACATCATAGTTACGTTCTGACGGCGATAAGCGATGAGAGAAAAACGCGCAAGGATGGACCTTGCCGTCAGAGAGAGAGCGCTGAGAAAGAATGGCTCCCACGCCCACCTCTGACGCGTCAACCTCAACAACAAACTGACTAGAGATGTCAGGTGTAACAAGAATAGGTGCGGATGTAAAACGATTCTTAAGAAGATCAAAAGCTCCCTGGGCGGAAACGGACCACTTAAAGCACGTCTTAACAGAAGTAAGGGCTGTGAGGGGAGCTGCCACCTGACCGAAATTACGGATGAAACGACGATAGAAATTAGCGAAGCCCAGAAAGCGCTGCAGCTCGACGCGTGACTTAGGAACGGGCCAATCAATGACAGCCTGGACCTTAGCGGGATCCATCTTAATGCCCTCAGCGGAAATAACGGAACCGAGAAAAGGGACAGAGGCGGCATGAAAAGTGCACTTCTCAGCCTTCACATAAAGACAGTTCTCCAAAAGGCGCTGGAGGACGCGTCGCACGTGCTGAACATGAATCGAGAGAGACGGTGAAAAAATCAGGATATCGTCCATGTAAACGAAAACAAAAATGTTCAGCATGTCTCTCAGGACGTCGTTAACTAGTGCCTGAAAGACAGCTGGAGCGTTAACGAGGCCGAAAGGAAGAACCCGGTATTCAAAGTGCCCTAACGGAGTGTTAAACGCCGTCTTCCACTCGTCCCCCTCCCTGATGCGCACGAGATGGTAGGCGTTACGAAGGTCCAATTTGGTGAAAAACCTGGCTCCCTGCAGGATCTCGAAGGCTGAAGACATAAGAGGAAGCGGATAACGATTCTTAACTGTTATGTCATTCAGCCCTCGATAATCCACGCATGGGCGCAGGGACCCGTCCTTCTTCTGAACAAAAAAAACCCCGCTCCGGCGGGAGAGGAGGAGGAGACTATGGTACCGGCGTCGAGCGAAACCGACAAATAATCCTCGAGAGCCTTACGTTCGGGAGCCGACAGAGAGTATAATCTACCCCGGGGGAGTAGTTCCCGGAAGGAGATCAATACTACAGTCATACGACCGGTGTGGAGGGAGAGAAGTGGCCTTGGAACGACTGAACACCGTGCGCAGATCGTGATACTCCTCCGGCACCCCTGTCAAATCGCCAGGCTCCTCCTGTGAAGAAGAGACAGAGGAAACAGGAGGGATAGCAGACATTAAACAGGTCACATGACAAGAAACATTCCAGGATAGGATAGTATTACTAGACCAATTAATAGAAGGGTTATGGCGCACTAGCCAGGGATGACCCAAAACAACAGGTGTAAAAGGTGAACGAAAAATTAAAAAAGAAATGGTTTCGCTATGATTACCAGAGACAGTGAGGGTTAAAGGCAGCGTCTCACGCTGAATCTTGGGGAGAGAACTACCATCTAAAGCGAACAAGGCCGTGGGCTCCCCTAACTGTCTGAGAGGAATGTCATGTTCCCGAGCCCAGGTCTCGTCCATAAAACAGCCCTCCGCCCCAGAGTCTATCAAGGCACTGCAGGAAGCAGATGAACCGGGCCAGCGGAGATGGACCGGAAAGGTAGTGCGTGATCCAGAAGGAGAGGCCTGAGTAGTTGCGCTCACCAGTAGCCCTCCCCTTACTGATGAGCTCTGGCTTTTACTGGACATGAGGTGACAAAATGACCAGCGGAGCCGCAGTAGAGACAGAGGCGATTGGTGATTCTCCGTTCCTTCTCCTTGGCCGAGATGCGGATACCCCCAGCTGCATAGGCTCAGCATCCGAGCCGGCGGAGGAGGGTGGCAGTGATGCGGCAGGTGGCAGTGATGTGGAGAGGGGAGCAACGGAGAACGCGAGCTCCTTTCCACGAGCTCGGCGACGAAGATCAAACCGTCGCTCTATGCGAATAGCGAGAGCTATTAAGGAGTCCAGACTGGAAGGAACCTCCCGGGAGAGGATCTCATCCTTAACCTCGACGAGGAGACCCTCAAGAAAACGAGCGAGCAAAGCCGGCTCGTTCCAGTCACTAGAGGGAGCGAGAGTGCGAAACTCAATAGAATAATCCGTTATGGATCGATTCCCCTGACATAGGGAAGACAGGGCCCTGGAAGCCTCCTCCCCAAAAACAGAACGGTCAAAAACCCGTATCATCTCCTCCTTAAAGTCCTGGTACTGGTTAATACACTCAGCCCTCGCCTCCCAGATTGCCGTGCCCCACTCACGCGCCCGTCCGGTAAGGAGAGAAATGACGTAGGCGATGCGGGCTGCGCTCCTGGAGTAAGTGTTGGGCTGGAGAGAGAACACCACATCACACTGAGTGAGGAATGAGCGGCACTCAGTGGGCTCCCCAGAGTAACAGGGCGGGTTGTTGATCCTGGGCTCCGGAGACTCGGAAACCCTGGAAGTGGGCGGTGGATCGAGGTGGAGTTGGTGAACCCGTCTTGTGAGGTCGGAGACTTGGACGGCCAGGGTCTCAACGGCATGTCGAGCAGCAGACAATTCCTCCTCGTGTCTGCCTAGCATCGCTCCCTGGATCTCGACGGCGGAGTGAAAAGGGTCCGGAGCCGCTGGGTCCATTCTTGGTCTGATTCTTCTGTTATGTACTTGAGTGAAGACCCAAAAGCGGTTTTAACAGAAAACAGAGTTCTTTAATGAAAAAACAGGAATGGCATAAATCCTCTTCCAACGTTGACAATGGAACAAAAAAGAACGTTAGTATAATGCAGGATGCACCTGCCAGGCAGACTCCGACAGGATAGGACAAGGTGGAAGCAAACGAGACGACAGCTTGCTTCTGGCATGAAAAACACAAACGAGAATCAGACACTGAAAGTAGCAGGAACAGAGAGAGAAATAGAGACCTAATCAGAGGGGGAAGAGAGAACAGGTGAGAAAGAGTGAATGAGCTAGTTAGGGGAGATGTAGAACAGCTGAAGAATGAGAGACAGAGAAGGTAACCTAAAAAGACCAGCAGAGAGAGACAGAGTGAAGAGAAAGGACAGGAACAGACATAACAAGACATGACACAAACCCCCGAGATGCCCTATTGTTATTATAAACTGGTTACCAATGTAAGTAGAACAATAAAAATACACGTTTTGTCATACCTGTGGTATACGGTCTGATATACCATGGCTGTCAGCCAATCAGCATTCAGGGTTTTAACCTCCCAGTTTATAATGTACCATATACACTTGTGGTAAAGGAACCACTTGTACTATACACCAGTCCCAATGTAAACCCTAGAGGTTACCAAGACAACGAAGTTATCTAGTATTGTGCTCTCTTGGCTCTGGGAACGTTCGTCTATGAAAGCCAGGGAGGCCGGATTCCAAAATACATTCTTTCACCTCCATTCCGATCAATGTTGTGGATTGAAGTACCCAGATGGAATAATGAGATCAAGCCTGTTGAGAAGCTCTCCTCGTTCCTCTCAGCTCACCCGTGGTTGTGAAGGGGTTTACTCTGTGTTGTCGGAGCGGGAGAAGATTTGGCCACCTTTGTTCCGTTTCAAAAGAGAGGAAAGGGGATCCAGATAGATAAAGATGAGAGGCCCCCAGTTCCCTCTGTGAATGTTGGCCAAGAGACCATTTAATCCTCTCAGGCATTGTGGTAGGACGGCTCTATTTGAGCTCAGGGCTACTGGAGGACCCAGGGTGCCAGCTATTGAGTGGTGGGAGAAATGTTTAAGTCCATGTGGAGTGGCTTTCGCTTCGCCTCGTCAGCCTCCAAAACACTACATTCTGTGTTGGTCTCAAGTACATGAAACGTGTTACATTATAACACAAAGCAGCCTAAGCCCAACCACGTAGACCAAAACAACCTTTCTTCCCATTGACCTTTTGACAGCTGTCATAACACATTTATCTGGCAGTAAATGGAATGTCAATAAGGGCAAATCATTCAGATGAATGTGGATGTCGTGTGGAGGTATGAAACTTAATAAAAACCTTTTTGTGTCCCTTTCTACAACAATGGTGCTCAACAGGTCATGTCGTTCTGGTCTGAATGGTCCTCGTCATCTTTTCCTTAGTCTGAGCTTTCAAGAGGGGTGAAAACTTCAGCTGTTGAAGTCCTCAGCAGTGATCATGTGTGAACCAATGAGGTTCCAGAGTGTCTTGGTGATGAAAGCGGGGCGTGTTTACATCGTTCTAGTGGTTCTCACTGAATAAAGAACATCCCATCTTTTAGTAAACGTGTCAGACTTTGTTTTGAGCCATTCAAATCACATCTATTATACTGTGGTTGGTTGCTCTGTGGTCACTATCGAATCGCTGCTAAGGACAAACAAAGCATTGAAAATGGTTCTGCTTAAACCTCTTGTTTGTAAGATAAAAGCCTTTCATCTTTGTGTTTAGAGCTGTAGATATGTTAGAGTATCTCAGTGTGTCTGGACCTGAAGTTGTTCCTCAGAATGACATCAGCAAATGTTACCCCCTTAGACTTGTTCTCCTATTCATTTCCTATGAATCACAAGAGTTAGTTTCCTATGAATCACAAGAGTTAGTTTCCTATGAATCAACAGATTTCATTTCCTATGAATCAACAGATTTCATTTCCTATGAATCAACAGATTTCATTTCCTATGAATCAACAGATTTCATTTCCTATGAAAACAGATTTGTCGTCATCCATGACATGAATCAATCGATAGTGGGACCTTATTTGGCGAACATTGCATGTCATGACACATTAATGATATAGCCTACTTCATAAACAATTTGCATACCTCTGTGAGATATCATCAGAGCACATTTTATAGTGTTTTGTTCTGTGTCACGATGAACTACACATTAACACTAGACTCCCTGTAAACATTCCACTCATGTAGCAGAGGAGAGAGAGAGAGACGGATACAGACAGACAGACTGAGTGAGTGAGTGAGTGAGAGAGAGAGACGGATACAGACAGACAGACTGAGTGAGTGAGTGAGAGAGAGAGACGGATACAGACAGACTGAGTGAGAGAGAGAGCGAGACGGATACAGACAGACTGAGTGAGAAAGAGAGAGAGAGAGAGACGGATACAGACAGACTGAGTGAGTGAGTGAGTGAGTGAGAGAGACGGATACAGACAGACTGAGTGAGTGAGTGAGAGAGAGAGACGCATACAGACAGACTGAGTGAGAGAGAGAGCGAGACGGATACAAACAGACTGAGTGAGTGAGTGAGAGAGAGAGAGAGACGGATACAGACAGACTGAGTGTGAGAGAGAGAGAGAGAGAGAAAGAGAGACGGATACAGACAGACTGAGTGAGAGAGAGAGAGAGAGAAAGAGAGACGGATACAGACAGACTGAGTGAGAGGGAGAGAGAGAGAAAGAGAGACTGATACAAACAGACAGAGAGAGAGTGACGGATACAGACAGACAGAGAGAGTGTGACGGATACAGACAGACTGAGTGAGAGAGCGATACAGACAGACTGAGAGAGAGTGACGGATACAGACAGACAGAGAGAGAGTGACGGATACAGACAGACAGAGAGAGAGTGACGGATACAGACAGACAGAGAGAGAGTGACGGATACAGACAGACAGAGAGAGAGTGACGGATACAGACAGACAGAGAGAGAGTGACGGATACAGACAGACAGAGAGAGAGTGACGGATACAGACAGACAGAGAGAGAGTGACGGATACAGACAGACTGAGTGGGAGAGCGATACAGACAGACTGAGTGAGAGAGACGGATACAGACAGACTGAGAGAGAGAGAGCGATACAGACAGACTGAGAGAGAGAGTGACGGATACAGACAGACTGAGTGAGAGAGCGATACAGACAGACTGAGTGAGAGAGACGGATACAGACAGACTGAGAGTGAGAGAGCGATACAGACAGACTGAGAGAGAGAGTGACGGATACAGACAGACTGAGTGAGAGAGCGATACAGACAGACTGAGTGAGAGAGCGATACAGACAGACTGAGTGAGAGAGCGATACAGACAGACTGAGTGAGAGAGACGGATACAGACAGACTGAGAGTGAGAGAGCGATACAGACAGACTGAGAGAGAGAGTGACGGATACAGACAGACTGAGTGAGAGAGCGATACAGACAGACTGAGTGAGAGAGCGATACAGACAGACTGAGTGAGAGAGCGATACAGACAGACTGAGTGAGAGAGCGATACAGACAGACAGAGAGAGAGCGATACAGACAGACTGAGTGAGAGAGCGATACAGACAGACTGAGAGAGAGAGAGAGACGGATACAGACAGACTGAGAGAGAGAGAGCGATACAGACAGACAGAGAGAGAGAGCGATACAGACAGACTGAGAGAGAGAGTGACGGATACAGACAGACTGAGTGAGAGAGCGATACAGACAGACTGAGTGAGAGAGCGATACAGACAGACTGAGTGAGAGAGACGGATACAGACAGACTGAGAGAGAGAGAGTAGTTCTGATGGGCTGCAGGCTGCTATCATGGAGGAGATGGTTTTGGTTTCTGTTGCTCTGCATGGCATTGGCCACCCCAGGCCAGTTTACTTTACCCATGTGGTGACATGCCACACACACACACACACACACACACAGCCACGTGGGAAGCCATACACACATACACATACACACACGCCCACACACACTCTAACGGGTCACTGCCTTGCACTCATGGCATATCAGAATAAGCGTGCATGCACAGACACACACACACACACACCTGTATACACAACCACACACACGCAGGCTTTTTTAAATCAAATATTTAGGCTACATGATTAAGGATGTAAACAAAACAGTCCCATGTAAACATCTTGATATGGCCAATGCACTCAATTATACATAGACCACAACATACTGCATGAATGTGTGTGTGTGTGTGTGTGTGTGTGTGTGTGTGTGTGTGTGTGTGTGTGTGTGTGTGTGTGTGTGTGTGTGTGTGTGTGTGTGTGTGTGTGTGTGTGTGTGTGTGTGTGTGTGTGTGTGTGTGTGCGTGCGTTCGCGTGTGCATGTGCGTGTGTGTGATCTCAATGCTATCTTTGTTGGAGACACAATCTAAAGACAGAAATGCACAATTTGATTAAAAGCTTTGAGTTCAGTCTATTCTACACACAGTGTTTGAGACACACAGCTGCAGAAAGCTCATCCTGCTACAGTCTGTCAGGCTAATGTCTTCCGGATCCATCCATTCATACTGGAACACATGTTCATATGTTCCAGTTCTCTCCAGTAGACCGTAGAATCTGAGTCTGAAGACTGAGGAACAAAACTTCAGAGATGTATTGCACCAACATGTATTTATGGTCCACATTATTTACTGCTTTACTGCAGTACTTAATGAATAATCAGCATAATAGTTGTTCAACAGCACTGAATGACATTCCTGGTCTCTGTGTGAAAATGTTGGCTGGTGGTCATGGGTCGTTCCATGTTAGCGTCTCTATCGCTGTCAGAGCTATCCTCCTCCGTGCAGAGAGGGACACACACACACACACACACACACACACACACACACACACACACACACACACACACACACACACACACACACACACAGTGTGTGAGTGTGTGTGTCAGGGGGATATTGATAGACAGGAAGAGGGAGAGATAGAGAGACATTAAGAGAGAGAGAGGGAGAGATAGAGAGACATTAAGAGAGACTTTTGTATATTTTCTACCTCACTTGCTTTGGCAATGTTAACACGTTTCCCATGCCAATAAAGCCCCTTGAATTGAAAAAAATGGACAGGGAGAGATAGAGGGAGAGAGAGCAGTCATGACTGCTGCTACTGCTGGGCTGGGCTGTCATGACTGCTGCTATCTGCAGCCTGTCTGGGTGTCTCAGCCCTGTGAGAAAGGCCTTCAGACCTGCCCTGTCTGCCATGACAAATACTTTTGGGGTGTGAGGCATGCTACCATGACGGTTTCAGGAAAAGGCCATGTCCATTTGTCATTAAAGTTGTCATTAAAACTGCAAAACTATTGATTACAATTATTCATTTAATGTAGCTTTTTAATACAAATTATTAGGTTGGAACATGTGAATAAAACAGCATTTCTGGTGTGTATGTTGCCAATGTGACCGTCTGTGTTATCATGTTTGCATCTTCCAGTTGTCTGTATGTGCTTGTCCTCCTGACACTGATCTGTGAGGAAGTGG
This sequence comes from Oncorhynchus masou masou, assembly GCF_036934945.1. NCBI lineage: Eukaryota > Metazoa > Chordata > Actinopteri > Salmoniformes > Salmonidae > Oncorhynchus > Oncorhynchus masou. Next base: position 68,886 of record NW_027006445.1, read on the forward strand.
AGGAATTAAAGGGGCTGTTTGAGCTGTGTGGAGGCTCTGTTACATGATGGAATGGTACATTGTCCTGGTGTTCAGTCTCTACTGCAATGTCAGGAAGAGATCTGAGCTCCTGACAGCCCGGGTCAACTGGGGTCAACCCTGCTTCACCCCGAGGGCCACCTGGAGACCCCGCACTGGGCTGCTGCCTCGCTGGGATTATCTGACACACACACACACACACACACACACACACACACACACACACACACACACACACACACACACACACACACACACACACACACACACACACACACACACACACAGCTGTCTCTGTAGTCTACTGCCTTTGATGCCTCTCTCTCTCTCTCTCTCTCTGTCAATTCAATTCAAGGGGCTTTATTGGCATGGGAAACATATGTTAACATTGCCAAAGCAAGTGAAGTAGATAATATACAAAAGTAAAATAAACAATAAAATGAACAGTAAACATTACACTCACAGAACTTCCAAAATAATAAAGATATTACAATTGTCATATTATGTCTATATATATATACAGTGATGTACAAATGGTTAAAGTACAAAAGGGAAAATAAATAAACATAAATATGGGTTATATTTACAATGATGTTTGTTCTTCACTGGTTGACCTTTTCTTGTGACAACAGGTCACAAATCTTGCTGCTGTGATGCACACTGTGGTATTTCACCTAGTAGATATGGGAGTTTATCAAAATCTGGTTTGTTTTACAAATAATATGGTCATACATTAAGCAGGAGGTTAGGAAGTGCAGCTCAGTTTCCACCCCATTTTGTGGGCAGTGTGCACATAGCCTGTCTTCTCTTGAGAGCCATGTCTGCCTACGGCGGCCTTTCTTAATAGCAAGGCTATACTCACTGAGTCTGTACATAGTCAAAGCTTTTCTTAAGTTTGGGTCAGCCAGTGGTCAGGTATTCTGCCACTGTGTACTCTCTGTTTAGGGCCAAATAGCATTCTAGTTTCCTTTGTTTTTTTTGTTAATTCTTTCCAATGTGTCAAGTAATTATATTTTTGTTTTCTCATGATTTGATTGGGTTTAATTGTGTTGCTGTCCTGGGGCTCTGTGGGGTGTGTTTGTGAACAGAGCCCATCTCTCAGTAGGTGATGGCTTTGTTATGGAAGGTTGGGAATCGCTTCCTTTTAAGTGGTTGTAGAATTGAACGGCTCTTTTCTGGATGTTGATCATTAGCGGGTATTGGCCTAATTCTGCTCTGCATGCATTATTTGGTGTTTTACACTGATGATATTTTTGCAGAATTCTGCATGCAGTCTCAATTTGGTGTTTGTCCCATTTTGTGAATTCTTGGTTTGTGAGCAGCCCCAGACCTCACAACCATAAAGGGCAATGGGTTTTATAACTGAATCAAGTATTTTTAGCCAGATCCTAATGTCGAATTTGATGTTCCTTTGATTGGCATAGAATGCCCTTCTTGCCTTCTCTGTCAGATCATTCACAGCTTTGTGGAAGTTACCTGTGGCGCTGATGTTTAGGTCCTGTGGTCCTGGCGACTGGACCTTTTTTAGAACATTATTTTGATCTTACTGAGATTTACTGTCAGGACCCAGGTCTGGTAGAATCTGTGTAGAAGATCTAGGTGCTGCTATAGGCCCTCCTTGGCTGGTGACAGTCTCTCTCTCTCTCTCCTCACAACCATAAAGGGCAATGGGTTCTATAACTGATTCAAGTATTTTTAGCCAGATCCTAATTGGTATGTCGAATTTTCATGTTCCTTTTGATGGCATAGAATGCCCTTCTTGCCTTGTCTCTCAGATGGTTCACAGCTTTGTGGAAGTTACCTGTGGTGCTGATGTTTGGCCGAGGTATGTATAGTGTTTGTGGAAGTTACCTGTGGTGCTGATGTTTGGCCGAGGTATGTATAGTGTTTGTGGAAGTTACCTGTGGTGCTGATGTTTGGCCGAGGTATGTATAGTGTTTGTGGAAGTTACCTGTGGTGCTGATGTTTGGCCGAGGTATGTATAGTGTTTGTGGAAGTTACCTGTGGTGCTGATGTTTGGCCGAGGTATGTATAGTGTTTGTGGAAGTTACCTGTGGTGCTGATGTTTGGCCGAGGTATGTATAGTGTTTGTGGAAGTTACCTGTGGTGCTGATGTTTGGCCGAGGTATGTATAGTGTTTGTGGAAGTTACCTGTGGTGCTGATGTTTGGCCGAGGTATGTATAGTGTTTGTGGAAGTTACCTGTGGTGCTGATGTTTGGCCGAGGTATGTATAGTGTTTGTGGAAGTTACCTGTGGTGCTGATGTTTGGCCGAGGTATGTATAGTGTTTGTGGAAGTTACCTGTGGTGCTGATGTTTGGCCGAGGTATGTATAGTGTTTGTGGAAGTTACCTGTGGTGCTGATGTTTGGCCGAGGTATGTATAGTGTTTGTGGAAGTTACCTGTGGTGCTGATGTTTGGCCGAGGTATGTATAGTGTTTGTGGAAGTTACCTGTGGTGCTGATGTTTGGCCGAGGTATGTATAGTGTTTGTGGAAGTTACCTGTGGAGCTGATGTTTGGCCGAGGTATGTATAGTGTTTGTGGAAGTTACCTGTGGTGCTGATGTTTGGCCGAGGTATGTATAGTGTTTGTGGAAGTTACCTGTGGTGCTGATGTTTGGCCGAGGTATGTATAGTGTTTGTGGAAGTTACCTGTGGTGCTGATGTTTGGCCGAGGTATGTATAGTGTTTGTGGAAGTTACCTGTGGAGCTGATGTTTGGCCGAGGTATGTATAGTGTTTGTGGAAGTTACCTGTGGTGCTGATGTTTGGCCGAGGTATGTATAGTGTTTGTGGAAGTTACCTGTGGTGCTGATGTTTGGCCGAGGTATGTATAGTGTTTGTGGAAGTTACCTGTGGTGCTGATATTTGGCCGAGGTATGTATAGTGTTTGTGGAAGTTACCTGTGGAGCTGATGTTTGGCCGAGGTATGTATAGTGTTTGTGGAAGTTACCTGTGGTGCTGATGTTTGGCCGAGGTATGTATAGTGTTTGTGGAAGTTACCTGTGGAGCTGATGTTTGGCCGAGGTATGTATAGTTTTTGTGGAAGTTACCTGTGGAGCTGATGTTTGGCCGAGGTATGTATAGTGTTTGTGGAAGTTACCTGTGGTGCTGATGTTTGGCCGAGGTATGTATAGTGTTTGTGGAAGTTTTAGTTGGCGTACCCCCTTCGGCATTGCGCGTACCTCTGGGGGTAGATGGAATTTGTGGTCCTGGCAACTGGACATTTATTGGAACACAAATATTGTTTTCTTACATTCAAGTCTCTCTCTCTCGCTCTCTCTCTCTCTCTCTCTCGCTTTCTCTTGCTCTCTCGCTCGCTCTAGTTGCTGAGTCTGTAGCATAGTGCTATGGGATGAAAGGGTCTATGTGGGCAGAGGGAAGAGGGGCGGTATGGGAGCTGGATGTTCCCCCGTTTTGTTCTCTCTGACCCCCAGAAAGATGCTGTCACCCCAGGGGTCACAGGGAGGGGGTGGCCTGAGTGACTGGAGGACCACCTCCTGTCATCGTAGAGTGATTTATGGAAGAGCTCGAACAATCCCACCTCCTGTATAGCTAGATACATCCCAAATGACACCCTATTCCCTACGTAGTGCACAGGGCCCTAGTCAAATGTAGTGCACCATTAAGGGAATAAGGGTGCCATTTGGGATGCCCCCTACAGTGAGGCCTGTTTCAACTCTCTCCTCTTACCTTTTCTCCTATTCTCTTTTCTTTCTCTCTGTTCTTTCTCTCAATCTCTCTGTTCTTTAATCTGAGCCAAAAGGTTGAAGGTGAAAGCTGATGCTGCTTCAGAATCAAAAGATGTTAAATGAAAGCTGCCACCCATAAGACCATTCATTACTACACTATACAGAGTCACTACACACAGTCACTACACAGTCACTACACCGTCACTACACACAGTCACTATGCAGTCACTATACAGTCACTATGCAGTCACTATACAGTCACTACGCAGTCACTATACAGTTACTACGCAGTCACTATACAGTCACTACACCGTCACTACACCGTCACTACACACAGTCACTACACAGTCACTACACACAGTCACTATACAGTCACTATACACCGTCACTACACAGTCACTACACACAGTCACTACACATAGTCACTATACACCGTCACTACACAGTCACCACACAGTCACTATACAGTCACTACACAGAGTCACTACACACAATCACTACACAGTCACTACACCGTCACTACACACAGTCACTACACAGTCACTACACAGTCACTACACAGTCACTACACACAGTCACTATACACAGTCACTACACCGTCAATACACAGTCACTACACAGTCACTATACACAGTCCCTACCATGTCAATACACAGTCACTACACACAGTCACTACACCGTCACTACACACAGTCACTACACAGTCACTACACAGTCACTACACAGTCACTATACACGGTCACTACACCGTCAATACACAGTCACTACACAGTCACTATACACAGTCCTTACCATGTCAATACACAGTGACTACACAGTCACTACACAGTCACTACACACAGTCACTACACAGAGTCACTACACCGTCACTACACCGTCACTACACACAGTCACTACACCGTCACCACACCGTCACTACACAGTCACTATACACCGTCACTATACACAGTCACTATACACAGTCACTACACAGTCACTACACACAGTCACTACACAGAGTCACTACAGACATTCACTACACAGTCACTACACACAGTCACTATATACCGTCTCTACACAGTCACTACAAATTCTCTACACAGTCTCTCTCTTTCACACACACACACACACACACACACACACACACACACACACACACACACACACACACACACACACACACACACACACACACACACACACACACTACAATTTTGCACACACAGTCACTACACAGTGCCTACGCACAGTTACTACACACAGTCACTACAGAGTCATTACACAGTCACACACCTCCCCATTAGAGTAGTCCAGAGAGGGGCATTGTTGGAGGTGGGCTGGTAGGGAAGTAGCAAAAGAAACGTTTGAAGGAGGTTGTATTTATTACTTATATTAAAGTTGCAATATGTAACTTTTTGGTCTACCAGTTTAGATCTGTCATTGTTATTGTGATTATCTACACTATACTTGCTTATTTTATCACATGAACTGAAATTAGGCAAACTATTAGCAACCAGGAAATGGTGGAGCGATTTCTGCATATTGCACCTTAAACGTTTTATGTAATTTTTAGATAAACCTGGTAGGAAATGTTGCTGGTAAAACAAATCATAACCCATTATTCTACTTCCTTTTCTTTCATTCTGCTGTAAATAAGAAAGTCAACGTTGTGGAATTAGATTTCACGCATTTCTTTATGTGGAAAGTTCTGGAAAGAAACTATGCAAAATAATAATGTATTATACTCAGTCTGTGACATTTCTGCATTGGTTGGGGTTGGGATTTTTATAGCTCAATTGTACATTCATCCGCTGCCCATGTTGCGCTTGACCACTGTTCATGCCTCCTGCCTCTAACTAGAAGGATGGTTGTAGAGGAGGGAGAGAAAGAGCAGGAGGAATGTTCCCCTGCTAAGACGTCATGCAGTGTGTGACCGTGCACACTGCCAGGCCTTCGCTCTCTAGGACTGCATCCCAAATGGCACCCTATTCCCTATTTAGTGCACTACTTTTAACCATGGGTTCTGGTCGAAAGTGGTGCAGGGAATACGGTGCAATTTGCTGTACAACCTGGGTCCTCTCTCACAGGGACAAGTCCTTCCTGGAAACCTTCCATTTACCTTTTGAATAGGAGTAGTGGGACACTTTATCACAGACCTGGATGTCTGCTTGAAACAGTGACTTCACAGGGAAGCTGGGCTATAACTGGAGAGTTATGGTAACACGAGGAACTGGAATAGCAATAGTATACGCTTGATTCATTTCCCTTGGCATGTGATGACATACTTATTCGTTTTCGCTCTGTCTGCGATCGCAGATTCCATTGATAATGGGACATTTCTGAGAAAATAGAATCACAGTCGTGGTTCTCACCTTGGGTTTCTATCCGTATGCATTACGGCTTGAGTGAGTCCGCTCACCACCCCCCCGTGTCCATAGAAATCCAATATTCACTGTAATGCATTATTTATAGGACACATAATAATTAATGCACCTGTTGTCCTGGTCTTTCCCTGGATAAGGTGATGTCCCACAATGCAGCCTGATAGAGGCATCAAGTTGACACACTGAACTGTTCCCTGATTTAATCAATTTAATCAGTGAATTATTATAGCCTCCGCCCTCTAGCTTCTCTCTCTCTCCTCTGTGTTAATGATGCCGGTCGAGGTACAGTAGGTCTATCTTTGTATAGTCCTGTGCTACTGATCTGGGACCTGTCTGGGACTCTTTTAGCTGTGATCCACGTCAGGCAGGAGGCTCAGCAGGGCCTCGGCTAGCAGGCTGCCCGTGACTGCACATCTTTGGAAAGTTAACACGGAGTCCAGTGTCAGTCCAGACGGCTCAGACTCAGTATATTACTATAGTTAGGAAAGAGAGACCAGGACTGGGCTGCCTTCACCACAGTAGAAGGAAGAGAGTGCATGGGAGAAAGAGTGGAGGACAAATATGGAAATGAAAGACCGGAGGGGTGAGGAGGATAAGAGATAGAGAGACAGAAAGAGAAAGAGAGAGAGAGACAGAAAGAGAAAGCGAGAGAGAGACAGAAAGAGAGAGAGAGAGACAGAAAGAGAAAGAGAGAGAGACAGAAAGAGAAAGCGAGAGAGAGACAGAAAGAGAGAGAGAGAGACAGAAAGAGAAAGAGAGAGAGACAGAAAGAGAAAGAGAGAGAGACAGAAAGAGAGAGAGACAGACAGAGAGAGACAGAGAGATGTCAGTGAATGATCACTGTGAAATCGACACATAAAACCTCAACTCTGTTGCACTGCCTATTCATTTTTTAGACAGAGTGAATAAACAAAGTCTCTGAATGGATCCTGATTAGTTTTCTGTAGTAGTTGAAATAACGGTTTGGACAAACACAAAACAACAACCCAAACAACTGTCTTCCGGAAGCCATATTGAAGAACGCTATGAGATCTCATTGCTCAAAGCTGGACGTTTTTACCAGAGACAGACGGGTGTTTTGTGATGAGACTCAGGGGATGAGAGCCCCAAGCCTATGTCCAAATTGAACCCTAATTCCCTATATGGACCTTGGTCAAATGTAGTGCACTGTATAGGGAATAGGGTGCCAAGTGTAACCCAAGTCCAGCTTAGAGGGCCTCACTCATTTAATGCAGGAATCCATCTCATTCAGCCTGGTATTATGACTGGTTATCTCCTCATAATGACCCTCAGGGGTCAGGGTAAAGAGATCAATGACCCTCAGGGGTCTGGGTAAAGAGATCAATGACTCTCGGGGGTCTGGGTAAAGAGATCAATGACTCTCGGGAGTCTGGGTAAAGAGATCAATGACCCTCGGGGGTCTGGGTAAAGAGATCAATGGCCCTCGGGGGTTTGGGTAGAGAGATCAATGACCCTCTGGGGTCTAGGTAAATGGATCAATGACCCTTGGGGTTCAGGGTAAATGGATCAATGACCCTCGTGGGTCTGGGTAAATGGAACATTGATCCTCGGGGGTCTGGGTAAATGGATCAATGACCCTCGGGGGTCTGGGTAAATGGATCAATGACCCTCGGGGGTCAGGGTAAAGAGATCAATGACCCTCAGGGGTCTGGGTAAATGGATCAATGACCCTTGGGGTTCAGGGTAAATGGATCAATGACCCTTGGGGGTCTGGGTAAATGGAACATTGATCCTCGGGGGTCTGGGTAAATGGATCAATGACCCTCGGGGGTCAGGGTAAATGGATCAGATGGGTTTTTAGACTTCTCTCATGTTGTGTTCAGAATGACAAATTAGCAACTCAACAGAAACAGCCAAGTTTCTGTATATGTTTGTTACTCTGAAACAGCCAAGTTTCTGTATATGTTTGTTACTCTGAAACAGCATGGTTATTTCCCCAGTTGGCACTTGGTTGACAGAAGGTTCCAAAAGCATCAAAAATACATGAATAAGATACAACGGGGGACTAGTGTTTAATACAGTAAGATTAGATGGCTCTCTACTCTTCTGTGCAGAATCTTGAAATAGCCATGTCTTTGTTTTTCATCAATATTTTGTACTCATTTTGGACTTGGAGACGGTGAATGTGTGGGTAGCTCTTATTGGAGGATGGTTCTATGGTTGGGGCATAGTTCCCTTGGTCAGCTGATAGCCATTTCTGTGGGACTTTTACTAAGGGGTTACTGGCACATGTTCACTACCAATAGAGCCATAGAATATTACATGTTTCAGTTCTTCCTGGATGCAGGAAGAACTGAAAAACAGATTTTAAAACATATTATTGATTTAATAATTCAATAAATTAATTGAATAATGTACTAATACATCATCATGTACTAGACAAACCATCATGTGATGCATGGATGTTTGGTAAAGAAAGGTTAGACTTTTGTGCCTTATCATCATCATCATCATCGTCATGACCACCATCATCACCACCATCATCATCATTACCATCATCATTACCATCATCACCATCATCACTACCATCATCACCACCATCATCATCATTACCATCATCATTACCATCTTCATCACCATCATCATTACCATCATCATCTCCTCAGTCACTTGGTATGTGTGACTAGAGAGGTCAGCTGTTCAGCTTTGATGATTTGAAGATAGGCATGAAAGAATGCCCTGGATATTAACGGTGACGTCATCAGTCCTCAGGAAAATATAGATTAGCATCAGGAGGTAAAAATGGAACGTTGTTCATTAGCTGATCGACTTGTCTTACGATTGTTCTAAATACTTCCACCAGCTAGCTGATAGATGCTTCCATCTATAGACATAATCCTACACACAGTACTGTATATTTTTAGCATTAGCATCATCACATACTTTATATTTATATTTAGCATATCCTATCTCCATCTTGTCCTAGCTCAGCCCTAATCCAGGAATCCTGACCCTGGTTTATTTTGTGATCTAACCCACATTCACTCTGGGTATAGCAGTTGGTTTCTCTAACCTCTCAGCTAATGCATCAGCTTTCTAAAGGAGATTATTTGTATCATTCATTCTATGATTAGATTCAGTTAATTGACACTCTGGCTATGGCTTCTATTCTGAGATGAATGACGGCATAGCATTGCCAATTATAGTACACGTCTTCCAGAGGACCTACACTTGCTACAGCTCTGCTGTAACATAGACTGTGCTGTAGTTCTGCTGTTATAGCTTTTCTTTAGCTCGCCGTAGTTTAGGCTATACTGTAGTTTAGGCTATGATCAGGGTTGGGGAGTAACAGATTACATGTCATATGTTACATGTAAGGGATTACAAAGAAGGTCACTGTAATCCGTTAAATTACCAGGAAAAATATTGTAATCAGATTACAGATACTTTTGAAAAACTAGATGATTACTTTTGAGGATTACTTTTAAATTCAGAAAGTATAATTGTGGAAAAAAAATCCTGGACACTTTTCTGTTTTCTCAATGGCATTCAAATCAGGATTGAAAAAGCACAGGTTTAAGTTTGTTCCACCTGAGCGAGTCTGACCACAAGTCAGAGACCACTATGATGACACAACAAATGGGTTTGATGAATCGCGGGAAAAGAGCAGGAATAGGCTTTTGTAGACTACAGTCCAAGCTGTATGACCTCATGGCTTGGTTTTTGATCAGACATGCACTATCAACTGTGGGACCTTATATAGACAGGTCTGTGCCTTTCCAAATCATGTCCAATCAAATGAATTTACCAAAGGTGGACTCCAATCAAGTTGTAGAACAAGTTATAGAAACAAGGATGATCAATGGAAAAAGGATGCTCACTTTTGAGACTTATAGCAAAGGGTCTGAATATTTATGTAAATAAGGTATTTCTGTTTTTTATTTGTAATACAATTGCAAACATTTCCACAAGCCTGTTTTCACTTTTTAATTATGGGTTATTGTGTGTAGATTGATGAGGAAAAAATGTATTTCCGAATGCACTGTATGCTGTAGATTTTGCTATGCTGTAGCTAACTGTAACTGTGCTGTAGTTAAGGCTATGCTGTAGCTAACTGTAGCAGTGCTGAAGTTAAGGCTATGCTCTAGCTAACTGTAGCTAACTGAATCTAATTGTAGCAGTGCTGTAGCTTAGGCTATGCTGTAGCTAACTGTAGCAGTGCTGTAGTTTAGGCTATGCTGTAGATAACTGTAGCAGTGCTGTAGTTTAGGCTATGCTGTAGCTAACTGTAGCAGTGCTGACGTTAAGGCTATGCTCTAGCTAACTGAAACTAATTGTAGCAGTGCTGTAGTTAAGGCTATGCCGTAGCTAACTGTAACTGTGCTGTAGTTAAGGCTATGCTGTAGCTAACTGTAGCAGTGCTGTCGTTTAGGCTATGCTGTAGCTAACTGTAGCTACTGTAGGGGTGATGTAGTTAAGGCAATTCTGTACCTAACTGTAGCAATGCTGAAGTTAAGGCTATGCTGTAGCAACCTGTAGCTGTCTCGACTGTCTCCCAGAGTCCCATACAGAACCTTAGCTGTCTCGACTGTCTCCCAGAGTCCCATACAGAACCTTAGCTGTCTCGACTGTCTCCCAGAGTCCCATACAGAACCTTATCTGTCTCGACTGTCTCCCAGAGTCCCATACAGAACCTTAGCTGTCTCGACTGTCTCCCAGAGTCCCATACAGAACCTTAGCTGTCTCGACTGTCTCCCAGAGTCCCATACAGAACCTTAGCTGTCTCGACTGTCTCCCAGAGTCCCATACAGAACCTTATCTGTCTCGACTGTCTCCCAGAGTCCCATACAGAACCTTAGCTGTCTCGACTGTCTCCCAGAGTCCCATACAGAACCTTAGCTGTCTCGACTGTCTCCCAGAGTCCCATACAGAACCTTAGCTGTCTCGACTGTCTCCCAGAGTCCCATACAGAACCTTATCTGTCTCGACTGTCTCCCAGAGTCCCATACAGAACCTTAGCTGTCTCGACTGTCTCCCAGAGTCCCATACAGAACCTTAGCTGTCTCGACTGTCTCCCAGAGTCCCATACAGAACCTTAGCTGTCTCGACTGTCTCCCAGAGTCCCATACAGAACCTTAGCTGTCTCGACTGTCTCCCAGAGTCCCATTCAGTACTTTAGCTGCCAAGTCGGAGCAGGTTCTTTGCTTACACTGCAAATCACGGCCTGAGTGAGGGACAGACAGACAGCGTCCCCCCTCTGCTCTGAGTGATAGATTTACACATCCAGAGGATCTGTCCCAGATGGCACCCTATTCCCTATATAGAGCACTACTTTCGACCCAGAGGAGGCTGGTCAAAAGTATTGCACTATGTAGGGAACGTGGTGACATTCGGGATGCAGAGAAGATGCCATGAAACCAAGTGAGCCGTTGTCTGACTTATGCTACACCACTCCAGGGTCCACATGTTGCACATGCTGGGCTGGGAACGCAGGTTAATGGATTCCCAAGGATGATGAGAGGAATGCTCCCCCTCCACAGAATGCCATGTGAAAGACAGCTTGATGAGGAAGGGGGAAAGAAAGAGGGGGGAAAGACAGCCAAGAATTCGTCAGAGATGGGTTCTGTCTACCTAGTGACTGAGTGATGTCATAGCCACATGGAACATGTGCGCAAGTAATCAATGGACGGTTGTGTTTGTTTAAACCCTCACACTTCTGTAATGAATCAAGCTTTTATTTTCTTCATTGTTATTTCTTTCAATCAACCTGTCAACGTGAGGTGCATGTGCTGCTCAACTGGGAGAGGTGTGGGAGAAGACCGCAAATCTCCCGACAGTTGGAATTGGACCACGCTAATATTGCTGCTGTGCCGCGATACAAAGCGCCTGTGTCTCTCTGATATCGCTATCGGGTTTCCACACCTTGACGACTCAAAACAAAGACCAAACAAGTGTTGAATGTGAGTCAGACTCGTCACATGATGGCGTCTCACAGCCAGCAGGACTACAATACACCTTTATTCTTCCCCAGTCACATGAAGAAAACTGCTGTTTAGGGGAAGGTCAATGGATTCTCTCTACTGTCTCTAAGCATTAGAATGATATTCTGGTCTGTGATATGACTGATATGTTGTCTCACCTAACTCCCTTAAGATGAATGCACTAATGGGTAACAGTGTCTGAATAATTACTAAAATGTAAATTTATTATTATTTACCTTTATTTAACTAGGCAAGTCAGTTAAGAACAAATTCTTATTTTCAATGATGGCCTAGGAACAGTGGGTTAACTGCCTGTTCAGGGGCAGAACAAGTTGAGTGAGGACACTAAAAAAGATTAATTAACATGGGAGAGAGTCAATGTCATTTCATTACACAATAACACACCTGTCCTGTAGTGAAGGAGTCCCAGAGGAGTAGCGGTTCACAACAGAGCAAATCTGAGCGACTAACTGTAGCTCTCATGCCATCTGTGAGACAAGGACACCAGTGAGGAGGAGGAGGAGGAGGAGTGAGCGGGATAAAGGGTACTGTTGGCAGCCAGATCTGCTCCTCTGCATGTTCCAAGGCCCTGCAGCCCATATTACAACAGACCCCACAACAGACCTCACAACAGGCCCACAACAGACCTCACAACAGGCCCCACAACAGACCTCACAACAGGCCCACAACAGACCTCACAACAGACCTCACAACAGGCCCACAACAGACCTCACAACAGACCTCACAACAGGCCCACAACAGACCTCACAACAGGCCCACAACAGACCTCACAACAGGCCCACAACAGACCTCACAACAGACCTCACAACAGGCCCACAACAGACCTCACAACAGACCTCACAACAGGCCCACAACAGACCTCACAACAGGCCCACAACAGACCTCACAACAGGCCCACAACAGACCTCACAACAGACCTCACAACAGGCCCACAACAGACCTCACAACAGGCCCACAACAGACCTCACAACAGACCTCACAACAGGCCCCACAACAGACCTCACAACAGGCCCACAACAGACCTCACAACAGACCCCACAACAGACCTCACAACAGGCCCACAACAGACCCCACAACAGACCTCACAACAGGCCCACAACAGACCCCACAACAGACCTCACAACAGGCCCACAACAGACCTCACAACAGGCCCACAACAGACCTCACAACAGACCCCACAACAGGCCCCACAACAGACCCCACAACAGACCTCACAACAGACCTCACAACAGGCCCCACAACAGACCTCACAACAGACCTCACAACAGACCTTACAACAGGCCTCACAACAGGCCTCACAACAGACCTTACAAAAGGCCTCACAACAGACCTCACAACAGACCTCACAACAGACCTCACAACAGACCCCACAACAGGCCTCACAACAGGGTTCACAACAGACCCCACAACAGACCTCACAACAGGCCCACAACAGACCTCACAACAGACCCCACAACAGGCCCACAACAGACCTCACAACAGACCCCACAACAGGCCCACAACAGACCTCACAACAGGCCCACAACAGACCTCACAACAGGCCCACAACAGACATCACAACAGGCCCCACAACAGACCCCACAACAGACCCCACAACAGACCTCACAACAGGCCCACAACAGACCTCACAACAGGCCCACAACAGACCTCACAACAGACCTCACAACAGGCCCACAACAGACCTCACAACAGGCCCACAACAGACCTCACAACAGACCTCACAACAGGCCCCACAACAGACCTCACAACAGGCCCACAACAGACCTCACAACAGGCCCACAACAGACCTCACAACAGACCTCACAACAGGCCCACAACAGACCTCACAACAGGCCCACAACAGACCTCACAACAGACCTCACAACAGGCCTCACAACAGACCTCACAACAGGCCCACAACAGACCTCACAACAGACCCCACAACAGACCTCACAACAGGCCCACAACAGACCCCACAACAGACCTCACAACAGGCCCACAACAGACCCCACAACAGACCTCACAACAGGCCCACAACAGACCTCACAACAGGCCCACAACAGACCTCACAACAGACCCCACAACAGGCCCCACAACAGACCCCACAACAGACCTCACAACAGACCTCACAACAGGCCCCACAACAGGCCTCACAACAGACCTCACAACAGACCTCACAACAGACCTTACAACAGGCCTCACAACAGGCCTCACAACAGACCTTACAAAAGGCCTCACAACAGACCTCACAACAGACCTCACAACAGACCTCACAACAGACCCCACAACAGACCTCACAACAGGCCCACAACAGACCCCACAACAGACCTCACAACAGGCCCCACAACAGGCTCCACAACAGACCTCACAACAGACCTCACAACAGACCTCACAACAGACCTCACAACAGACCTCACAACAGGCCCCACAACAGGCTCCACAACAGACCTCACAACAGGCCTCACAACAAGCCTCACAACAGATTCCACAACAGACCCCACAACAGACCTCACAACAGACCCCACAACAGACCTCACAACAGACCTCACAACAGACCTCACAACAGGCCGCACAACAGGCCTCACAACAGACCTCACAACAGGCCTCACAACAGACCTCACAACAGGCCTCACAACAGGCCTCACAACAGATCCCACAACAGACCTCACAACAGACCTCACAACAGGCTCCACAACAGACCTCACAACAGATCCCACAACAGACCTCACAACAGACCTCACAACAGGCCTCACAACAGGCCCCACAACAGGCCCCACAACAGGCTCCACAACAGACCTCACAACAGACCTCACAACAGGCCTCACAACAGACCTCACAACAGACCTCACAACAGATCCCACAACAGACCTCACAACAGACCTCACAACAGGCTCCACAACAGACCCCACAACAGACTTCACAACAGGCCTCACAACAGGCCCCACAACAGGCTCCACAACAGACCTCACAACAGGCTCCACAACAGACCTCACAACAGACCCCACAACAGACCTCACAACAGACCCCACAACAGACCTCACAACAGGCCTCACAACAGGCCCCAGAACAGGCTCCACAACAGACCTCACAACAGGCCCACAACAGACCTCACAACAGGCTCCACAACAGACCTCACAACAGGCTCCACAACAGACCTCACAACAGGCCCACAACAGACCTCACAACAGACCTCACACTGCATTCACAGGAAATTGGAGTCACATGGATCTCTGGGAGATCTCTGCTCTGGTTTTCTCTCTGTCTGAAAAGTGCCCATTGAACAGAATGAAGAGTGTTTTTATGAGTCTATTTGTTTTCTACCCTGTGGTCAGAAACTGAGTTTGAACCAGTGATATTTCTATTCAGGCTACCATCCCCATTCATTTGTCTGTCATGGGATGTAGTGTTGTGTGATACGATGTCTTGACTACTGTCCAACACAGAGCATAGAGAATTATTCTTCTCTCCAATGGGGATAGTTGCTGCAAGCGTCATGATATAATAGCAGTCTGAAAATGAAGCGAATCAATGTAATGAACAATGACCAATGGTGTTTGGATAGAGTTGACCTCATCTGACTCCCAGTCAGTCCCTCTACAATGCAATAATGAATGGCTCAAAACAACTGTTGACACTTCACATTCACATTAGCTTAAACTAGACCAGCTATCACTGAGGTCCACCAGGGATGGCTGGATCAAGGAAAGGACTGCATCTCAAATGGTACTTGATTCCCTATGCAGCCATTTGGGCCCTGGTCAAAAGTAGCGCACTACATAGGGAATGTGATACCATTTGAGACTCAACCCCAAACTCCTTTTGGGAAATAAACAGAGTGATAGATGGGGTAATGTAAGCATGAGGGATCCAACAGCAGTCACCTGTAGCAGCTTTGGTCTTGGCAGGCAGAGTAAACACTGGAGAGCAGGAGGACCTATGCCTGGCCTCAGTGTCAAACACCCCAATATGGATCACTTCAGTGAGAGGGGCAGGCTTGTCCTCACCCTTACCTCCACCCATACCGATATCTTCTCTCTCTCTTTCTCACTCTTCGTCTCTCTCTCTCTTTGTCTCTCTCTCTCTCTTTCTCTCAACCTCCTATTCTTATATTTGACCAGGATGGACACCACACTCCAATTATGTAATGCTGTGTTATGAATTCTCTGTTGTTTCAGAGTTGTTTTGTCTCGACTGCCACTCGATGTAAAAAAACAAAAAGGCCAATATGGTAATGTGGGTTAACTGTGTGGATGAGACAGGAACAACTACAGGCCGACGCAAAGACAAAAAGGCAGATTCATTCAAACGTTGAAGCTTTCCACAGTTTGGCTGTTTACAGCTAAGGCCTCCTGGCTCGTGTGACAAAGCGGGGTCACAGCCGGCCCCAGTCCGCCCCGTGAACAGACTGGGAAGTCAGCTGACAGTCACACACACACACACACACACACACACACACACACAGCTCTTGCATCTCTCAGTCCTTCCCACTGATGTGGCAGAACGCACAGCAGAGGGACAAAGACATGGAAGACATTAAGGCTGGCTAAAAACAACAAGCTAAGTGCAGGGTCCCTCTCCGCAATGCAAACACAAAGTGTTCAAACTCAGCTGCAAATATACACATTTTGACATGGACGGCGGGGGAGGCTGTTTTTACTTTCATATTTATATAAGCGCCTGTTTCACAGGATGCAGAGCCATAGGCATTTTAGTGGCTTCCATAAGCTGTGTTAACATCAAGATGAAACCGACTGAAAAGGACATTAAGATCAGGGGTTGACATAAGCATGTTGGTGTCGAGGTGGTAAGTTAGAATGTGGCAGAAACCCTCCTGATGTTATATAGGCTGCTGCCCAGAATGTGCCACTGTTTGGAAAGTTTTTGACTAGATGTGCGTCCCAAATGGCACCCTATTCCGTATATCAGGGCTGCCCAACCCTCTTCCTGGAGAGCTACTGTCCTGTAGGTTTTCAGTCCAACCCTAATTTATCATATCTGATTCAGCTAGTTAAGGTCTTGCTGAGCAGCAAATAAGTCGAATCGGGTGTGTTAAATTAGGGTTGGACTGAAAACCCACAGGACAGTAGATCTCCAGGCAGAGGGTTGGACTGAAAACCCACAGGACGGTTGATCGCCAGGCAGAGGGTTGGACTGAAAACCCACAGGACGGTAGATCTCCAGGCAGAGGGTTGGACTGAAAACCCACAGGACTTTAGATCTCCAGGAAGAGGGTTGGACTGAAAACCCACAGGACGGTAGATCTCCAGGAAGAGGGTTGGACTGAAAACCCACAGGACGGTAGATCTCCAGGAAGAGGGTTGGACTGAAAACCCACAGGATGGTTGATCTCCAGGAAGAGGGTTGGACTGAAAACCCACAGGACGGTAGATCTCCAGGAAGAGGGTTGGACTGAAAACCCAATGCTCTATATACTCCCTATGGGACTTGGTTAAAAATATGACGACGAGGCCTCCAGAGGGTGGGACCTATGCTGTATTCCAAATCAGAGTCCAAAATGGCACCCTTTTTCCCTATTTAGTGCACTACTTTTGACCAGGGCTCAAATGGCTTTGGTCAAAAATAGTTCACTATTTCGGAAATAGGGTGCCATTTGAGATGGAAACTGATTGGATTTATTTTCTTCTAATTGCTTGCATACTGTATTGCTTATCTAATCATCACCCCTACAGTGGTGCCAAGGGGTAATGTTTTAGGGGTGTAAGGAGTATGGGCTAGGGGTATCTAGAATTCAGGGTGGCATTGTACTTCCATTGGTCCCCTAAAGCAGGAGTCGGCAACACCCGCAGCTGAACCTAGTTGCCTACCTCTGCCCTAAAGCGAGTCTCCCAACCAAGTTCAAATTAGCAACATGAGGAATGCCATGTGATGATTATGTTACATCCAAACACTCCTCGGGTTTCAGATCATATCCCTTTTTAAAAGGCTGACCTTTCTAAACATGACTATTCTAGAACCTCTGAATTTCTAGAACTATGAAGGACCACTTCATGAAAGTATATACAGTATCTATCTGGACCAATGGCCTTCCTTTGACTGCAGCTTCTAAAAGCCTTTCTACTTTTGGCTTTATAGGACCTGGTACTTTGAGTCAGCAAGACCGATGAGGGGTCTTCACCACTCTAAACAGACCCAAGAGTGAGAGTGCACACTGGGCACAGACATCAGTTCAACATCTAGTTTTGATTTACGTTTGGTTAAGTTGTCAAATAAGGTGAATTCAATGTGAAATCAACAAAAAAAATTCACCATGCCATTGGATTTAGGTTAAAAGTTGGGTGAAAAAAAGACGAAACGCCCTTACGTTGATGACAAATCCGATTAGTTTTCCACGTTGATTCAAGGTCATCAAATAGATTTTGTGGGTTGAAATTAGGATGACGTGGAAACAACATTGATTCAACCAGTTTCTGCCCAGGGGGTGATGATTGATGGAGAAATCCCGGGCACCCCAATATTTGTTCAAAATGACACCCTATTCCCTATATAGTGCACTGCTTTTGACCAGGACCCATAGGGATGCAGCCCTAGTGGGTGGATCAAAGTTGTTTTCCTCAAACCTTTATTGCTAACAGAGTGAGATGTGGGGTCTGACTCTGAAGCTGTCTGACTAGCGGTTGGATTGTGCTTCCGGCAGAACTACAATATACAGTGTCTTCATAAAGTATTCAGTCCCCTTGACTTTTTCCACATTTTGTTACGTTACAGACTTATTCTAAAATGCATTACATTTTAAAAATCCTCAGCAATCTACACACAACACCCCATAATGACAAAGCGAAAACAGGTTTTTAGAAATGTTTGCAAATGAATAAAAAACATAAATACCTTATTTACATAAGCATTCAGACCTTTTGCTATAAGACTCAAAATTGAGTTCAGGTGCATCCTGTTTCCATTGATCATCATTGAGATGTTTTTACAACTTGATTGGAGTCCACCTGTCTATATAAGATCCCACAGTTGACAGTTCATGTCAGAGCAAAAAATCAAGCGGTCGAATGAATTGTCCGTAGAGCTCTGAGACAGGATTGTGTAGAGGAACAGATCTTGGGAACGGTACCAAAAAAGGTCCCCAAGAACACAGTGGCCTCCATCATTCTTAAATAGAAGAAGTTTGGAACCACCAAGACTCTTCCCAGAGCTGGTCGTCCGGCCAAGCTGAGCAATCGGGGGAGAACAGTCTTGGTCAGGGAGGTGACCAAGAACTTGTTTATCATTAAGAGAGCTCTAGAGTTCCTCTGTGGAGATGAGAGAACATTCCAGAAGGACTACCACCTCTGCAGCACTCCACCAATCAGGGTTCTATGGTAGAGTGGCCAGACGGAAGCCACTCCTCAGTAAATTGCACATGACAGCCCGCTTGGTTTGCCAAAAGGCATCTAAAGACTCTCAGACCATGAGAAACAAGATTCTCTGGTCTGATGAAACCAAGATTGAACTCTTTGGCCTAAATGCCAAGCATCACATCTGGAGGAAACCTGGCACCATCCCTACGGTGAAACATGGTGGTGGCAGCATCATATTGTGTGGATGTTTTTCAGTGGCAGGGACTGGGAGGCTTGTCAGAATTGAGGGAAAGATGAACGGAGCAAAGTATAGAGTTCCTTGATGAAAAACTGCTCCAGAGCGCTCAGGACCTCAGACTGGGGTGAAGCTTCACCTTCCAACAGTACAATGACCCTAAGCACACAGTCAAGACAACGCAGGAGTGGCTTTGGGTCTCTGAATGTCCTTGAGTGGCCCAGTCAGAGCCCGGACTTGAACCCGATTGAACATCTCTGGAAAGACCTGAAAATAGCTGTGAAGCAACACTCCTCATCCAACCTGACAGAGCCTGAGAGGATCAGCAGAGAAGAATAGTAGAAACTCCCCAAATACAGGTGTGCCAAGCTTGTAGTGTCATACCCCAAAAGACACAAGGCTGTAGTTGCTGCCAAAGGTGCTTACACAAAGTACTGAGTAAAGGGTCTGAATACTTATATAAATGTGATATTTCAGTTTTGTATTAATAAATTAGCAAACATTTTTATAAACCTGTTTTTGCTTTATAAGTTTTATTTATTTATTTTATTTAACCTTTATTTAACTAGGCAAGTCAGTAAAGAAACCAATTCTATTTACAATGACGGCCTACTGGGGAACAGTGGGTTAACTGCCTTGTTCAGGGGCAGAATGACAGATTTTTAACTTGTCAACTCAGGGATTCGATCCAGCAACCTTTCGGTGACTGGCCCAACGCTCTAACCACTAGGATACCTGTCACCGTCATTATGGGGTATTGTGTGTAGATTGATGAGAGGGGAAAAAAAACAATTTAGGAATAAAGCTGCAAAGTAACAAAATGTGTAAAAAGTTGAGGGTTCTGAATACTTTCCAAAGGCCCTGTTTCTCTCTCTGTCTGGAGGTTGCAGGCCAGACAGTGTGTCTTTTCTTTAGGGAGACAATCACCTCTTGATTAAGCATGGAGGCTGCAGGAGCTGTTGATATGAGGGAGTCAGAGGTGGCTGTTTGAAGATGAAGCCTGAGATAGGAACCTCTGGGTACCCATGGGGAGAACTACATATTACCCTGATTCTCCTTAGTTCCATGTACAGCTCATCAAAATGGAGACCAGATGCCGATGGATGATAGACAGATTGTGGATTTCATAATGGATTTCACAAAGTCATGTAAAGCATATGGTTCATTGTGATTAGATAATACATTTTATGCCCCTCCCCATTCAATTTAGAAGGGATGATTATCTCTTTTGTCAACACATGTATGATTTCTTTATAAACAGCGTGGCTGTGCTTTTTCTTATACTCCCATAGGTTCCCTGAAGGTCCTTCTGATTCTCATTGTTGCAGCTAAGTGTGTGGTAGTTTGTGGGTGACCAGAAGAGTTATTGTATACACGGGCCTTCCTGAGAGGATAACTGACTGTCAATCAACGGCTGTTTATTATTCATGAGTGCCTCATCCATTCATCCATGCCTCACATATATCAACCATTGCAGCCATGTTAACATATTGTCAGTCCAACACACAGAGGGTAATGTTGGGCATTTGATTGGTTGTTTCAAACAAAACTACTTTGGACTTTGCACAGTACTATTTGTCATTCTATCTGACAGCATGCCAAAGATTGTACTAAGACTTTCACATGTTTTTACCCTCTATTTCTTTTCCTAAACCACAAAGACAAAAAGGCTGTTTTAATCTACGATACAAAATGATAAGCGCATGAGAAATTAAACCCTGCCTTACATTACGCCCCATTATCAAATAAAATGAACCTAACAACAGCCCACTTGGAAGTATCCACATGAAATATCACAGCTCCATTAGCCTGACATGGTCAACAAACATTTCTCCCTCCATGCGGATACCATCGGCCCTGCCTCACTGTTTGTTTTACTCATTCAGGCTGCATCCCAAATGGTACCCTATTCCCTACATAATGCACTACTTTTGATCAGACCCCTATGGGCCCGAGTCAAAATAAGTGCACTATATAGTGAAAAGGTTGCCATTTGAGACTCATTTCAGTCTGAATATGCTCCTTCCTCCCCTCTTCCCAGTTCAATAGTATGCAAATCAAAGCGTTCCTCCAACAGCCCACCAAACAGAGGAGGACATTTGTGGGCCTGTAATTGCGCTAGCTGCAGTGTACTCTGGCTGGCTTATCTAACCCCTACTTTTCCTTTTAAATCATGGAAGATTTAGAATACATGGAGGTTATGCCGTCCTCTGTTTAAATCCCACAGTATGTCCTCTCTGTTTCAGGTCTTTGTGGAAGCTAGCTGGGTCCATCACACAGCATCAGATTGACCTGAACCAGATCAGAGCCAAATTCAGATCCCTCCATCATCCAGAATCAGATTTATCTGAACCAGATCAGAGCCAAACTCAGATCCCAGAATCAGATTTATCTGAACCAGATCAGAGCCAAACTCAGATCCCAGCATCAGATTTATCTGCACCAGATCAGAGCCAACCTCAGATCCCTCCATCACCCAGCATCAGATTTATCTGCACCAGATCAGAGCCAACCTCAGATCCCTCCATCACCCAGCATCAGATTTATCTGCACCAGATCAGAGCCAACCTCAGATCCCTCCATCACCCAGCATCAGATTTATCTGCACCAGATCAGAGCCAAACTCAGATCCCTCCATCACCCAGCACACCCTTTACATGTAGGACTTCTCTAGAGGGTTTAGAACCGTGCTTCGGCACCCATAGCATCCCATAGAGTCAGTGCAGTTTTGAGAGTACAGACATATTTCCTGATTGGGCCATTATCTAGTAACTGGTCAATGATACTGATGGAATGGAGACAGAATATAGCAGGTATAACATGAGAGGTTTTAAAAAGGGCACCCAACCATGAAATGCACTCTGAATCAGTGAAATGACTTCATGCATACATGCCTTTGATATAGTATCTGGCAAGGAATGAAAGTGTACCCCCACCCCCTGCCCCACCCCTCTCTAAAGTAGTTAAACACCAAAACAACTCTTACCAGGTGTGGTGGAATTTACTGGAATCTCACTCCCTCCTCCCAGTCTGTTGAGACTTCGTTGACTGCTGTTCATCAGTGGCACGATAATCCACCCCAGAGAATGTGGCTCAATACTATTTTCAGGACTGTTATGGGTCAGTGAAGTCTTATACCTGTACTGTACTGTACTGTAGGCCTTCAGAGTCCACAGTTCACCACCATAGTCCACAGTTTATTGTTGTTCAACATCTTAGTAGTGTTTCCTCAGTCAGGGAAGTGTATGGACTGTGACTGTTCTGAAGTGTTCCATGGCTGAGGGTTCCAGTTCCAACAGTTCTTGGGTCTGTTGTTGATAAGAACACTGTTATCAAAGGATACGTCCCATGGTACCCTATTCTCAATATTGTGCACTACTTTTGACCAGTGCCCTATGTGCCTACAGATGTAAGATCTTAATTTGAGCCAGTTTGTTACAGTAGGAAAATCATTATTCAGCAATAGGAAATTATTATTTGGATTATAATTAATTAACATTTTTGTAGGGGTTGACACATTTTTTGTTAGGGAAAATCAAGTCTGAAATTTCAAAGTGAAAACTTCAGAAGCCTTTTTAAACCTCAAATACACAACAAGTTGAACATTTCCTGCATTGCAGGAAAATTTTCCTGCAACCGGGTGTGAAATTAAGATCCTACATCTGTTAAAGGGAATAAGGTGGCATTTCACAATAAGGCAACCTCTCCGTCCGTCCTCAGAGGCAGCAGTACTCAGGAGTTTTGACATGAAGGCAACCTCTCCGTCCGTTCTCAGAGGTAGCGGTACTCAGGAGTTTTGACATGAAGGCAACCTCTCTGTCCGTTCTCAGAGGTAGCGGTACTCAGGAGTTTTGACATGAAGGCAACCTCTCCGTCCGTCCTCAGAGGTAGCGGTACTCAGGAGTTTTGACATGAAGGCAACCTCTCCATCCGTCCTCAGAGGCAGCGGTACTCAGGAGTTTTGACATGGTGCTGTGATTGATCTTAACCACTACCAGGTGCTTAGGAAAGGTTTTGGGGAGAATGGTAATGGGTCAGGACTGGGTGGAAGTGGGAGGGGTGTGAAGGAGGAAGGGCGGTAGAGGGAGGGTGGGTGGTGGAGGGCAGTGGAGGGCAGTGGAGGGCGGTGGAGGGAGGGAGGGAGGGAGGGAGGTGGAGGGTGGGTGGGTGGTGGAGGGAGGGCGGTGGATGGAGGTGGAGGGAGGAAGGTGGAGGGTGGGTGGTGGATGGAGGTGGAGGGAGGGAGGGAGGTGGAGGGTGGGTGGTGGATGGAGGTGGAGGGAGGGAGGTGGAGGGGGGAAGGTGGAGTGAGGGTGGTGGAGGGAGGGAAGGAGGTGGAGGGACAGAAATGGAGAGAGGTAGAGGGAGGGAGGTGGAGGGAGGGAGGGGTGGAGGGAAGGAGGGTGGTGGAGGGAGGGAGGGAGGTGGAGGGAAGGAGGAAGGGCGGTAGAGGGAGGAAGGGCGGTGGAGGGAGGGAGGTGGAGGGAGGGCGATGGATGAAGGTGGATGAAGGTGGAGGGAGGGAGGTGGATGAAGGTGGAGGGAGGGAGGTGGATGAAGGTGGAGGAAGGGCGGTGGAGGAAGGGTGGTGGAGGGAGGGAGGTGGAGGGAGGGAGGTGGATGAAGGTGGAGGGAGGGAGGTAGGTGGAGGGAGGGAGGTGGATGAAGGTGGAGGGAGGGAGGTGGATGAAGGTGGAGGGAGGGAGGTGCAGGGTGGGTGGCGGATGGAGGTGGAGGGAGGGAGGGAGGTGGAGGGGGAAGGTGGAGGGAGGGAAGGAGGTTGGGGGGACGGAGATGGAGAGAGGTAGAGGGAGAGAGGTGGAGGGAGGGAGGGCGGTGGAGGGAGGTGGAGGGAAGGAGGGTGGTGGAGGGAGGTGGAAGGGAAGGAGGGTGGTGGAGGGAGGGAGGGAGGGTGGTGGAGGGAGGTGGAGGGAAGGAGGGTGGTTTAGGGAGGTGGAGGGAAGGAGAGTGGTAGAGGGAGGTGGAGGGCGGTGGAGGGACGTGGAAGGGAGGGAGGGAGGGTGGTGGAGGGAGGTGGAAGGGAAGGAGGGAGGGAGGGTGGTGGAGGGAGGTGGAGGGAAGGAGGGTGGTTTAGGGAGGTGGAGGGAAGGAGGGTGGTGGAGGGAAAGAGGGTGGTGGAGGGAGGTGGAGGGAGGTGGAGGGAAGGAGGGTGGTGGAGGGAGGTGGAGGGTGGTGGGGGGAGGTGGAAGGGAGGGAGGGCGGTGGAGGGAGGGAGGGTGGTGGAGGGAGGGAGGTGTAGGGAAGGAGGGTGGTTTAGGGAGGTGGAGGGAAGGAGGGTGGTGGAGGGAGGTGGAGGGTGGTGGAGGGAGGTGGAAGGGAGGGAGGGCGGTGGAGGGAGGGAGGGTGGTGGAGGGAAGGAGGGAGGTGGAGGGAAGGAGGGTGGTGGAGGGAGGTGGAGGGAAGGAGGGTGGTGGAGGGAGGTGGAAGGGAGGGAGGCCGGTGGCTTGTTGGAGGGAGTTTCTTAATGTATAAACATCAGACGGTTCTAACTCTGGTACCAAAGTGTGAGGCTGATTGTGTCTGAGCTTGTTAAGGTGTGATCGTACAGGACCACTGCTTGTTGAAATGTGGTTGTTATGGAACCGAAAGAACAGCCCCCAAACTCAATACAGGGTATTGTAGATTATTTCAAAAGGGTGCTGTAGGGTTTTCGGGCGCTGTGTGGAAACAGTTCATTCAGCAACACTTCCACTCTATGTAATCCATATACCATGTTCATAGCACCATTACCCAAGCAGGTTTGACACCTGTCTATTGAGCTAGGCTTGGGGCGTTATTTATTTGGATTTATTCATTTCTTTTGGAGGCACTCTTATCCAGAGAGACTTACAGTAGTGAGTGCATACATTTTCATGTTCATTCGTACTGGTCCCCCATGTGAATTGAACCCACATCCCTGGTGTTGCAAGTGCCATGCTCTACCAACTCATAGCAGGCTGTCTGTAAGAAGGTCAGGTATCGAGGGCAGTGTGTGTCCGTGAGCCAGCACTGCAGGTATGGATGATGTTCCCTCGTCTTCTCTCTGTAGTGGGGAGAGGAATAGAATAACTACAATGGATATTTTCATTCAAGTCAATGTCCCATGATGGGTGGGTAGTTATACAATTGAAGTCAGAAGTTTACATTGTCTCTCTCTGCACCATCCCCCTCTCTCTCGCACCCCTCTCTCTCTTCCCCCTACACACAGGCTCTGTTAGGCAGGTCATACATTCCTAGAGGAGTTCTCTCCTCATGGCCAGAGTATAGAGGGAGTGAGGTTCACAGGAGCACAACGGAACCTCTTCCATATCACAGAACTTGAGAACTGAACAATTTCCATGTTTGGGAGAATTTGTACACAGTCGGGGAAGAATCCAACTACGACCGGTCCATTTTGTTTAATGTTCGTGAAACTCATGAGAGACAATACAGCCACATTACCATAACTCTGTTTATACAAGAGTCTCCGTTGTGAGGCTTGCATCTAATTGTTGTATAAAATGAATGAGTAAAGAACCTCTTGATACTCCCCATCCCGGATCCGGGATCGTGAATAAAGCCTCAGGCTCATTAGCATAACGCAACGTTAACGATTTCTGAAAATCGCAAATAAAATGAAAATAATGTGCCTGCTCTCAAGCTTAGCCTTTTCTTAACAACACTGTCATCTCAGATTTTCAAAATATGCTTTTGAACCATAGCAAATCACTAATTTGTGTAAGAGTATTGCAAGCTAGCTTAGCATTTTGAGTAGCATTTAGCACGCAACATTTTCACAAAAACCAGATAACCAAATAAATAAAATCATTTACCTTTGAAGAGCTTCGGATGTTTTCAATGAGGAGACTCTCAGTTACATAGCAAATGTTCAGTTTTTCCTGAAAGAATCTTTGTGTAGGAGAAATCGCTCCGTTTTGTACATCACATTTGGCTACCGAAACGAACCGAAGATTCAGTCACCAAAACGTCAAACTTTTTCCGAATTAACTCCATAATATCGACCGAAACATGGCAAACGTTGTTTAGAATCAATCCTCAAGGTGTTTTTTCACATATCTCTTCATTGATATGCAGTTCGTGGAAGCCTGCTTTCCCCTCAGAATCGCATGGAAAAATACCAGCAGCTGAAAAAGACGCACCAATTTCGACGGAGGACACCGGGCGGACACCTGGAAAATGTAGTCTCTTATGGTCAATCTTCCAATGATATGCCTACAAATACGTCACAATGCTGCAGACACCTTGGGGAAACGACAGAAAGGGCAGGCACATTCCTCTCGCATTCACAGCCATATAAGGAGACAATGGAAAACGGAGCCTCAAAAATCCTGCTGATTTCCTGGTTGCCGTTTCATCTTGGTTTTGCCTGTAGCTCCCGTTCTAGGGCACCCACAGACAATATCTTTGCAGTTCTGGAAAATCAGTGTTTTCTTTCCAAAGCTATCAATTATATGCATTGTCGAGCCTCTTTTTGTGACAAAATATCTTGTTTAAAACGGGAACGTTTTTCATCCCAAAATGAAATTGCGCCCCCAGAGTTTCAAGAGGTTAAACTATTTGTGAAATTATGTAATGTGATTATAAAATGTTTAATGAAGGAACCTCCAATTCCCTTTGGAGTTTAACTAAATCATTGGCCTGCCCCATGAGCACAGACATTGATCTGGCATCATGGGACAGCCCCTTTCTGCTGTTACGAATATAACCCCCACTGGGAGGAATTCCCTTCAGGCCAGCTTACCTCGATTACCACGAGAGGGCTAAGGTTTGAGACCAGGCCAGCTTACCTCGATTACCACGAGAGGGCTAAGGTTTGAGACCAGACCAGCTTACCTCGATTACCACGAGAGGGCTAAGGTTTGAGACCAGACCAGTTTACCTCGATTACAACAAGAGGGCTAAGGTTTGAGGAGAAACCATAAACCTCAGTATAAGCTAAGGTTGTAATTGTTGTTGAAACTCTGAGACTATCGCTACCGACAGAATAAGAGCAAATCTTTCAAACTAATTACTAGTCTACAGCTAGGAAGTCTATACCATTGAATGTGAAGGCCGACAACCGCCGAAACATCTATTCTATAACAACATTGCTGAATGTTACTCTGAACTATCCATTCTAACCACGGAAGAGAGAGCGAGGGCGGACAAACTCTCCAACAGAAAGACAGACGATCCCAACAAAGATCACGACGACACACTGACCATAAATATATATATATATATTGATTGCAATTATTCCCGAATGAGTGAGCGTTCATGTGCAAAGGATTAGCATTTCAATGAATATGATTATCAAGTGTGTAGTGATTAATTTGCGTAATTCCCGCCTTTCTCAGTCTACACCCACTTCCCTTTTGTCCACCAAGCCAAAATACCGGTTTAGCCCACTAGGGCACATCCCCTATCATTTCCTTATAACCATATCTACTTTGTTTGTTGTTGTATTTCTGTGAATATTTAGTTAGTTAAAACCTCTTTGGGGTACCCCCCCCCCCCCTTCTTCTCAATTTCCGCCTAAAGACATACCCTAATCAAACTGCCTGTAGCTCAGGCCCAGAGGCAAGGATATGCATATTCTTGGTATCATTTGAAAGGAAACACTCTGAATTATGTGGAAATGTGAATTCAATGTAGGAGAATATAACACAATAGATCTGGTAGAAGAAAATACAAGGAAATAAACATACGTTTTCTGTTTTTTATTGTTGCTGCATCATCTTTCAAATGACCAAGATATATATAGGATGCTGTAGATGATTTGAATGAAGAACATAAGATGGCAACAAGCTGAGCAAGTTTTGGACAGATAACTTCTGTCCAAAACAACCAAACATACATATAGGATGCTGTTAAAATATCTGAAAGTTATATTAGGAAAATTATAACTTTGTAATCTGAATATTTTCCTTGGTGCCTCGACTTCCTAGTTAATTACATTTACCTGATTAGTTAATCACGTAATAATAAATACAGAGAATTGATTTGATAAACTAACAGTCTTCAGTTTAATGATGCCAAAGACACGACAACATACACCTTCGCCAAAAACATTTAAACTCGGTCTTTCACAATTCCTGACATTTAATCCTAGTAAAAATTCCCTGTCTTAGGTTAGTTAGGATCACCACTTTATTTTAAGAATGTGAAATGTCAGAATAATAGTAGAGAATGATTTATTTGAGCTTTTATTTCTTTCATCACATTCCCAGTGGGTCAGAAGTTTACATTGTAACGGTTTTGACTTGAGGTTATTTATAGGGGTGCCAGGTAGGTTGTGCCTACCAGAGAAAACATTGGTTTCTCCTTTTGGTTTGGGAGGGAATGAGTCCCATCTGGTCCGTCAAGTCTACACCAATACAAAGGACTCATGTAAAAGTCAGGATGGAAATACACTTTTCAAAACCCTTAAAACATTGGAAAGAACTTCAAAAACAACTGTATTCTTTTGCGTGGGTTGTATTAGCAACATCAATGATTACATACACATATAATAATATAACACAATGAGTTCTGGTTCCTCCAGAAATGTCCTGTACCTCGGGCATAAAAAGAGTCCAGCCTGGTAAAGAAGTTTAGGGAACTCAAGTGACCTTAGTAACACAATGTTTGTCCGTTCATACAAGTGTAGCGTACACCCAGTATCAAATCATACAATCAATATAACAATTATTTTACCACACAACTATTAAGCGTATCAACTCTTACTAAGTCCTCAACTACAACTAACTACATAAATCATCACAGTATACCTCACATCAAAACAAATGAAATACCGTATACAAAAAGGTTGTAGTCAGTCAGTCAGTCAGACAATCTGCCAACAGATCTCCCCTGGAGAAAGGCCACGAACAACAGAGAGGTGTAGTTCACGGACGCAAAGAGTGGATCCTGTCCGCCAACAGATCTCCAGCGGAGGAAGGCCACGAACAACAGAGAGGTGTAGTCCACAGACGCAAAGAGTGGATCCTGTCCGCCAACAGATCTCCAGCGGAGAAAGGCCACGAACAACAGAGAGGTGTAGTCCACGGACGCAAAGAGTGGATCCTGTCCGCCAACAGATCTCCAGCGGAAAAAGGCCACGAACAACAGAGAGGTGTAGTCCACGGACGCAAAGAGTGGATCCTGTCCGCCAACAGATCTCCAGCGGAGAAAGGCCACGAACAACAGAGAGGTGTAGGTCACGGACGCAAAGAGTGGATCCTGTCCGCCAACAGATCTCCAGCGGAGAAAGGCCACAAACAACAGAGAGGTGTAGTCCACGGACGCAAAGAGTGGATCCTGTCCGCCAACAGATCTCCAGCGGAAAAAGGCCACGAACAACAGAGAGGTGTAGTCCACGAACGCAAAGAGTGGATCCGGTCCGCCAACAGATCTCCAGCGGAGAAAGGCCACGAACAACAGAGGTGTAGTCCACGGACGCAAAGAGTGGATCCTGTCCGCCAACAGATCTCCAGCGGAGAAAGGCCACGAACAACAGAGAGGTGTCGTCCACGGACGCAAAGATTGGATCCTGTCCGCCAACAGATCTCCAGCGGAGAAAGGCCACGAACAACAGAGAGGTGTCGTCCACGGACGCAAAGAGTGGATCCGGTCCGCCAACAGATCTCCAGCGGAGAAAGGCCACGAACAACAGAGAGGTGTAGTCCACGGACGCAAAGAGTGGATCCGGTCCGCCAACAGATCTCCAGTGGAGAAAGGCCACGAACAACAGAGAGGTGTAGTTCACGGACGCAAAGAGTGGATCCTGGGTAAACTCTATTAGGCTACAAAACACACGTTTAACGGCAACAAAACAAACGGAATAGAGAAGCTTCGGAACTGAGGGTTGAACACATCCTCATTCACATCTCCATCATAACCCCACTTTTGCGCAGCTGATGCTGGCTATTGAATTGGGAATTAAAGGGAAAGCAACCTATTGGAAGGAGAAGCACTGAGACGGTTCAGAAAAATTCAGGGCCGTCACAACATACACTCAATTAGTATTTGGTAGCATTGACTTTAAATTGTTTAACTTGGGTCAAACGTTTCGGGGAGCCTTCCACAAGCTTCGCACATTAAGTTGGGTGAGTTTTGGCTCGTTCCTCCTGACAGAGCTGGTGTTGTGTCAGGTTTGTAAGCCTCCTTGCTCGCATACGCTTTTTCAGTTCTGACCACAAATTTTCTATAGGATTGAGGTCAGGGCTTTGTGATGACTACTCCAATACCTTGACTTTGTTGTCCTTAAGCCATTTTGTCACAACTTTGGAAGTATGTTTGGGGTCATTGTC
This sequence comes from Oncorhynchus masou masou, assembly GCF_036934945.1. NCBI lineage: Eukaryota > Metazoa > Chordata > Actinopteri > Salmoniformes > Salmonidae > Oncorhynchus > Oncorhynchus masou. Next base: position 99,711 of record NW_027006445.1, read on the forward strand.
CATTTGGAAGACCCATGTGCGACCAATCTTTAACTTCCTGACTGATGTCTTGAGATGTTGCTTCAATATATCCACATCATTTTCCTTCCTCATGTAGCCATCTATTTTGTGAAGTGCACCAGTCCCTCCTGCAGGAAAGCACCCCCACAACATGATGCTGCCACCCCGTGGTTCACGGTTGGGATGGTATTCTTCGGCTTACAAGCCTTTATTCTCCAAACATAATGATGGTCATTATGGCGAAACAGTTCCATTTTTGTTTCATCAGACCAAAGGACATTTCTCCAAAAAGTACGATCTTTGCTCCATGTGCAGTTGCAAACCGTAGTCTGGCTTTTTGATGGATGTTTTGGAGCAGTGGCTTCTTCCTTGCTGAGCAGCCTTTCAGGTTATGTCGATATAGGACTCGTTTTACTGTGGATATAGATACTTTTGTACCGGTTTCCTCCAGCATCTTCACAAGGTCCTTTGCTGTGGTTCTGGGATTGATTTGATCTTTTCACACCAAAGTACATTCATCTCTAGGAGACAGAACGTGTCTCCTTCCTGAGCGGGAATGATGGCTGCGTGGTCCCATGGTGTTTATACTTGCGTACTATTGTTTGTACAGATGAACGTGGTACCTTCAGGCATTTGGAAATTGTTCCCAAGAATGAAACAGACTTGTGGAGGACAGCAAAAAAACATTCTGAGGTCTTGGCTGATTTCTTTTGATTTTCCCACGATGTCAAGCAAAGAATTACTGAGTTTGAAGGTCGGCCTTGAAAAACATCCACAGGTTCACCTCCAATTGACTCAAATGATGTCCATTAGCCTACCCGAAGCTTCTATATAATATAATTTTCTGGAATTTCACAGGCTGTTTAAAGGCACAGTCAACTTAGTGTATGTAAACTTCTGACACACTGGAATTGTGATACAGTGAATTTTAAGTGAAATAATCTGTATGTAAACAATTGTTGGAAACATTACTTGTGTCATGCACAAAGTAGATGTCCTAAGCGACTTGCCAAAACTATAGTTTGTTGACAAGAAGTTTGTGGAGTGGTTGAAAAACAAGTTTTAATGACTCCAACCTAAGTGTATATAAACTTCCGACTTCAACTGAATTTCTATGAGAGAAAATCTCCCTGTCTGTCCATTATCCACGTCCTCTAATAGTTATGTATGTCTAAAGGGGCCGTGTTGGATATTGTGACAACCTCTTTAAGAGGGGATCAGCTATTCCCTCTACGGAACTGCAGCAATTTGAAACGGCCTGTTTCACTGGGAATGTTTTAGCTAAATGTGGTTTGTTTTACAATTTATTGAGTTGAACAATGAATGGGGATTTTGGTGGATTTAAGTATGCTATTAAACACACCCACACGCACAGATACACACAGACACAGACACACACAGACACACATACACAGACACACACACACTGAAGTTGCTTATTGACTGGCTCCCCTGCTGAGGATGACCCAGTAGATAGCTCCTAATTGTCCTTCATGGTGAGAGAAGAGCAGAGCTGATCAGGGTTGTCATCAACACATTACCATGATGACAGTGGTAAGAAGAGCAGAACAGGGTTGTCATCAACACATTACTATGGTGACAGTGGTAAGAAGAGCAGAACAGGGTTGTCATCAACACATTACTATGGTGACAGTGGTAAGAAGAGCAGAACAGGGTTGTCATCAACACATTAACATGATGACAGTGGTAAGAAGAGCAGAACAGGGTTGTCATCAACACATTAACATGGTGACAGTGGTAAGAAGAGCAGAACAGGGTTGTCATCAACACATTACCATGATGACGGTGGTAAGAAGAGCAGAACAGGGTTGTAATCAACACATTAACATGGTGACAGTGGTAAGAAGAGCAGAACAGGGTTGTCATCAACACATTACTATGGTGACAGTGGTAAGAAGAGCAGAACAGGGTTGTCATCAACACATTACCATGATGACGGTGGTAAGAAGAGCAGAACAGGGTTGTCATCAACACATTAACATGATGACAGTGGTAAGAAGAGCAGAACAGGGTTGTCATCAACACATTAACATGGTGACAGTGGTAAGAAGAGCAGAACAGGGTTGTCATCAACACATTAACATGGTGACAGTGGTAAGAAGAGCAGAACAGGGTTGTCATCAACACATTAACATGGTGACAGTGGTAAGAAGAGCAGAACAGGGTTGTCATCAACACATTACAATGATGACGGTGGTAAGAAGAGCAGAACAGGGTTGTCATCAACACATTAACATGGTGACGGTGGTAAGAAGAGCAGAACAGGGTTGTCATCAACACATTACCATGATGACGGTGGTAAGAAGAGCAGAACAGGGTTGTCATCAACACATTAACATGGTGACAGTGGTAAGAAGAGCAGAACAGGGTTGTCATCAACACATTACCATGATGACGGTGGTAAGAAGAGCAGAACAGGGTTGTCATCAACACATTAACATGGTGACAGTGGTAAGAAGAGCAGAACAGGGTTGTCATCAACACATTACCATGATGACGGTGGTAAGAAGAGCAGAACAGGGTTGTCATCAACACATTACCATGGTGACAGTGGTAAGAAGAGCAGAACAGGGTTGTCATCAACACATTAACATGGTGACAGTGGTAAGAAGAGCAGAACAGGGTTGTCATCAACACATTACCATGATGACGGTGGTAAGAAGAGCAGAACAGGGTTGTCATCAACACATTACCATGGTGACAGTGGTAAGAAGAGCAGAACAGGGTTGTCATCAACACATTAACATGGTGACAGTGGTAAGAAGAGCAGAACAGGGTTGTCATCAACACATTAACATGGTGACAGTGGTAAGAAGAGCAGAACAGGGTTGTCATCAACACATTAACATGGTGACAGTGGTAAGAAGAGCTGAACAGGGTTGTCATCAACACATTAACATGGTGAGAGAAGAGCAGAACAGGGTTGAGTGCACTATATAAGAATTAGGGTTATGTTATGATCAAGTCAGATTAAAGGTAACAGTAAAATACATTTTCCCCCAATCGCAAGAGTCACTCTTCTGTGTAATCTGCCCAATTCTCATGTTTGATCTTATTTCTTAGTTATATTTTTCTTTCTTTATAGTCGTCATTCTAACTATTTAAGTCATTTGTCATGTTTGGTTTACTGTAATAATGTCTCCCTCTTTCCCTTTAGTAAGATATGATCTACTCCCATACAGTATGTCAATCACTTCCTTTGAAACGGTGCCAGAGACCTCTGTCACTCTGGAAGAAACACACACACACACACACACACACTGGATCCTCCATCCGCGTTGCTTCACAGGGCTTAGTTCAGACAGAGAAAGACAGAATCCTCTGAGGAACTTGCTTGTCATTAGTGGTATAACAGTTCTCCCATCACCATAACTGTGGGAAAGATAATATGATAATACAGTCAGTAAATCAGAGTGTGTGAAGTCTGAGCGCCATCAGACATGTTGTTTGTTATGATGTGAGAAGAGGCAGAAGCACGGCGGGCAGAGCGCTTGTTCTGTTCCTCGTCAGAGCTGGCAGTTTTATGGGCATAACTTATTCCTGCTCGTACAAGACAATCTGGAGCAGATTGTGTGGTCGGGGTGTGAGACTTTGAAAATAAATCCACAATTCCACCATGAATGCAGTCAGTATAGTGATCAGAGTTGAATTATATCACTACTTTTCCAGCCATGCTTCAAATCAAACCCTTCTCCATAACTAGACTTACGTTTTCTACATGTACTTATATTTGAGCTTTATTGTGTTCACTGAGAGGCCGTATGCCCCCTGTAATGGAAATCTTTAAACCTCCCCAATATGAATGTGCTGTCCTTGTATGTGCGGTTAGTTAGTCATCATACCGTGCACATCTTCAGCATCATTCTCTGAAGGTGGTATGCTGTGTTGACATTGTTTGTGTAACTCTGGATCTTAATCACTCCTTTATCTGTGTGTTTTTCCATGTTCTCCTGGTGCGATGGCTGCTGTTGGCTAAATAAGGTGAGCGCACATTTCACATTCTTTCTTTCTTTGGTATTTTGGGGGAGGGGGGAGTCAGCTTTAAAATTGCGTATAGATTGTGGATTCAATCAATGTAATTGTCTGCTGCATCATTTCCAATCCCCCATATAATAGTTTTTTTCTAAATTTGTTTCCTTTTTTTATTATTTTCCCCTAATCCTACCAGCCCTCCCCTTATTGGAGTAAACTAATGGACAACAATACTGAGGCTTCTATTTCCAGCTTTACATACTATATACATTTCCCCCTAATCCTACCAGCCCTCCCCTTATTGGAGTAAACTAATGGACAACAATACTGAGGCTTCTACTTCCAGCTTTACATACTATATACATTTGACTGACACGGTACATTTTACATTAGTTATCTTTACATTCTTTCTTGCCAACGTTCATCCAGCAGACAGATCCTCTGTAGTTCTCTGAGCCAGAACTACATTTTCCCCGCTATCAGAAAGGGCCGTGAGGGTGTCCCACCCGTAGTTCTCCCCGTCAGACCTTCCACACCCTGACAGTGTCATGCTAATAGGATGCTTGACTTGTTCTCAATGGTGTTTTTCAAAAATCTCTTAGTGTGATTTATATTGCAAGGACACGTTTGCTGAAAACCAGGTATGTCTACCTACAAAAATAGCTCTGCGGTTGTCTGCCAGCCAGACCCCTATTTCTCCTCTCACTCACCCCCTATTTCTCCTCTCACTCACCCCCTATTTCTCCTCTCACTCACCCCCTTTTTCTCCTCTCACTCACCCCCTTTTTCTCCTCTCACTCACCCTCTATTTCTCCTCTCACCCACCCCCTTTTTCTCCTCTCACTCACCCCTATTTCTCCTCTCACTCACCCCCTATTTCTCCTCTCACTCACCCCCTATTTCTCCTCTCACTCACCCCCTTTTCTCCTCCCTCACCCCCTTTTTCTCCTCTCACTCACCCCTTTTTCTCCTCTCACTCACCCCTTTTCTCCTCTCACTCACCCCCTATTTCTCCTCTCACTCACCCCCTATTTCTCCTCTCACTCACCCCCTATTTCTCCTCTCACTCACCCCCTTTTTCTCCTCTCACTCACCCCCTTTTTCTCCTCTCACTCACCCCCTTTTTCTCCTCTCACTCACCCCCTATTTCTCCTCTCACTCACCCCCTTATTTCTCCTCTCACTCACCCCTTATTTCTCCTTTCACCCCCTCCTCTCACTCACCCCCTTATTTCTCCTCTCACTCACACCCTTTTTCTCCTCTCACTCACCCCCTTTTTCTCCTCTCACTCACCCCCTATTTCTCCTCTCACTCACCCCCTATTTCTCCTCTCACTCACCCCTTATTTCTCCTCTCACTCACCGCCTATTTCTCCTCTCACTCACCCCCTATTTCTCCTCTCACTCACCCCCTATTTTGCTGGTATTTTTGCACCGCTGTTTTCATTGACGATATAGAGCTTGTTTCATTTGCCAACGTAAAGTCCTTCTGGGAAGGAAAACACCTAGTTCTGGTGGTCAGGCTGTGAGACTCATAAATACATGAGCCCCATAGGAGAGAGTCTGGCTACATCCCAAATGGAACCCTGTTCCTTATTTAGTGCACTACTTCGGCTCTGGTCAAAATGATTGCACTATAAAGGGAGTAGGGTGCCATTTGAGACTCATCCAGAGTCCGCCCTGTGTTTGTCTGCTCTCTCTGGAGGAGGAATGGCTGCTTGGCTATGGGGAGTGTAGGAGAAGAGAGGAGAGCATCCCTTGGTAGAAGACATAAGGAACAATTAACCTACTGACCTGGTATAATGGTATAAACATCAAGAGAGAGCTGTGGGAGAAGCAGATATCTTCCAATATGACATCTGAGTGATGAACAGGTCAGGAGGCCCAACGTAACATTATCACCCAGAGATGGAATTAGTGGTCAGCCTTGGTCCTACTGTAACATGAGTTTTATGTCTGTGTGTTTGTACTGTAAGGTGAAAGTTCATAGGTCAATAATAGTTCTCCATTCCTTGTCTTCCTTTCTTACTTGATATCAAGCTGGCTTACGTACATTGTATTACATTATAGACTTAGGCTTATATTACATTATAGACTTAGGCTTATATTACCTTATAGAATTAGGCTTATATTACATTATAGAATTAGTCTTATATTACATTATAGACTTAGGCTTATATTACCTTATAGATTTAGGCTTATATTACATTATAGACTTAGGCTTATATTACCTTATAGACTGAGGCTTATATTACATTATAGACTTAGGCTTATACTACATTATGGATTTAGGCATATATTACCTTATAGACTGAGGCTTATATTACATTATAGACTTAGGCTTATACTACATTATGGATTTAGGCATATATTACCTTATAGACTTAGGCTTATATTAGATTTGTCAGTAGAACTGTAAAGCAAGGAGAAATCCTGTGTGTATGTGTGTGTGTGTGTGTGTGTGTGTGTGTGTGTGTGTGTGTGTGTGTGTGTGTGTGTGTGTGTGTGTGTGTGTGTGTGTGTGTGTGTGTGTGTGTGTGTGTGTGTGTGTGTGTGTGTGTGTGCGGATGCTTGCGTGCGTTAGCCAGGGTTTGATGGATGCCCGCCCCATGTCCTGCAGCAGTGGCTTCCTCTCTGACAGTAGGCCAGATTACAGGGGGTGTCTGGCCCACTCAGCCTAGCCTGGACATACTTTCTCCTCCTGGGCCAAGCCAAATAAACCTGGGGTGCCTCTCTGCTCCACACAGCGCCTCGCTGTAGAGTGGCACAAATACAGACAGGAGAAACGGTTTACTCTCCCCCACAGGGTGATGGGAAGGTTGCCAGCCATACATGTTGGGATGTAATATCTACAGTGTAGTTTGTGGTGGTGTCATTCCATTCGAACCTCCCGGTGATAGTATATAGGGGGCGCTGTTCCAAAGTAGTGCACTAAATATGGAATAGGGTAACATTTAAGACACACGCCTAGTCCCTGGGAGACAGCGTGGACCATTTAAGACATCCCTAGTCCCTGGGAGACAGTGTGGACCATTTAAGACATCCCTAGTCCCTGGGAGACAGAGTGGACCATCATTTAAGACATCCCTAGTCCCTGGGAGACAGAGTGGACCATCATTTAAGACATCCCTAGTCCCTGGGAGACAGAGTGGACCATCATTTAAGACATCCCTAGTCCATGGGAGACAGAGTGGATCATCATTTAAGACATCCCTAGTCCCTGGGAGACAGAGTGGACCATCATTTAAGACATCCCTAGTCCCTGGGAGACAGAATGGATCATCATTTAAGACATCCCTAGACCCTGGGTGACAGAGTGGACCATTTAAGACATCCATAGTCCCTGGGAGACAGAGTGGATCATCATTTAAGACATCCCTAGTCCCTGGGAGACAGAATGGATCATCATTTAAGACATCCCTAGACCCTGGGTGACAGAGTGGACCATTTAAGACATCCCTAGTCCCTGGGAGACAGAGTGGACCATAATTTAAGACATCCCTAGTCCCTGGGAGACAGAATGGACAGACTGGTGTTATCTGGGTGACCTCAGGTCTCGGTGTGATTTAGTGAGTCTGTCTGTCTGTCTTCCTGCCTGTTTGGTGCTGCTCAGACAATTTAGCTGTAGCTGTAGTCCTGCAGCCCTGTGAAGCCCTGTGAAGTGTCAGGAGAGGAATGGGGACGATTTGAATTATCACGCTGGCTGGCTTCCACAGTTCATTTGTCTCGAGATGAGAGGTAGAGAGGAGATGAAAGGAGATTAGAGGCAAAGCCAGAGAGGGGGGCAGGGATGTCCGGCTGCTTATAAAAACACTGAGAGAAGAAGGAGAGAAGATGTGAGATGTGAGGAAACGACTATAGATCGTCTTTAGCTGTAAAGTAACTACAGTACAGAGAAGGAGATTATGGTTCTGTTTGTGTCCACATTATGGTGCTCTGCCACTTGGTTGGATCACCAGTTACTGTAACTATGGTAACTATGCCAATTAACTAACAAAGCCCCACTCCTTACATTCCTTAACAATCTTAATGTTTTGCACTGATAATCCACTGGTCCATATTCTCTGTCTGTGTTGTTGTCTGTCCTCTTATCAGTCAGTAGCTATCTGCCTCTGTCTCTGTTGTCTCTTTAGCTGCATCCCCAAGTGGCACCCTATTCCCTATATAGTACACTGCTTTTGACCTGCACCCTATAGGTCCTGGTCAAAAGTAGTGCACTATATAGGGAATAGGGTGCCACTTGAGACTCACTTAATGTTTACCTACTGCCACCTCATGGGTTGACCAATTAGGTCTATGGAGGACTGCAGCAGGATCCTAGATATCTACAAGGTCATTACTTAGTAGATACACGGACAATCACAGATACTAATCAAATCAAAGTTTATTTGTCACGTGCGCCGAATACTTACATTGAAATGCTTACTTACAGACTCTAACCAATAGTGCAAAAAAGGTATTAGGTGAACAATAGGTAGGTAAAGAAATAAAACAACAGTAAAAAGACAGGCTATATACAGTAGTGAGGCTACATACAGACACCAGATATTAACTGGGCATTCTGCCTATCTTGATTGGTTGGCAGGCATCCACCTCCTAAATCTTCACAGCCTGAGATCACTCGCAGTGGTTCAAACCCTATTTCCATCCCTGTGTTTTTTTGGAGAAATGTGTGAGTGTAAGAGCAATGTGCAAATTAGGCATCGTAGAAACGTCATAAAGAGTATGAAGTGTACTTAAAATAACAAGCATTTAATCCCGATCTGAACGAGTGGGGGGGGAAGCATCCAGACATCACTCATTGTTCCTGCTGTGTTGTGTGGGAGATCTGAAAGAGAGAGAAAGCCTCAGTGATGTTGATGATGAGTGTGTTCCAGTTGGGCAGAGTGACTGGCCCCTGGTGAGCTGAGGGACAAACAAGGCATTTCAATGCTCAGCCCATTGCTGTGTGCCAAGAAGGGATTATATCCATTTCAGTGACACCTCAAAATAAAGGGCTGTATATTCAAACGACACATCAATAGCATGCAATTAACACTTCGGTATTTAGTGGCCTCCCTATGGGGCCAATCTGTGCTTGGGGACTTGTTGTCAACCATTCATACTAAAGCTTACTGTGTGTGACTGATTGCCATAACACCAGGATATCCTTTCCCTTTAGCTGTGCTGTTCATATGTTAGTGGGTCAGCTGGACCCATAGGTCTGCAGTATCACGTCCCTGTGGTGCCCTATAACAGCAGGTCACCTGACCCTCTCCAGAGCCCTGCCACCTGTCAACAGTATCACGTCCCTGTGACACCCTATAACAGTAGGTCACCTGACCCTCTCCAGGGTCCTACCAGCTGTAAATAGTCAGCTCACAGCCCAGCCCAGACCAAATTCTGTCGCAAATGGAACTTTATTCCCTATGTAGTGCACTACTTTTGACCAGGACCTATATGGTCACTATATAGTGAATAGGGTGCCATTTGGGACGAAGACCCAGCCTGTTTAGGCCACTTCACACCCCTGCCTAGCAGATCACATCAACAGCCAAGTTGAAAAGAACACACTTGAGAATGACACTAATACATGATCCTGTTTGTTGATGCCAGAGAGAGAGAGAGAGAGAGAGAGAGAGAGAGAGAGAGAGAGAGAGACAGAGAGAGAGAGAGAGAGACAGAGAGAGAGAGACAGAGAGAGAGAGACACAGAGAGAGACAGAGAGACAGAGAGACAGACAGACAGACAGACAGACAGACAGACAGACAGACAGAGGCCCTGTCAGATCTGTCCTCTACCCTCCCCACAGCCTGATTATCCATCACATGCACAGCAGCCATTTTCCCCCAGCGTGGAAACTTGGAAGCCTCCACCCCCCTCTGACATGTTGGTTTGTTCCAGAATTTCACACAGCTCTCTCCATGCTGCTACAGGTGTTAGCCCTGCAGATCACACACTTTCTGATTGAAGGATTTGGGGACACGTGTATCGGTCGATCTATTTTTTAAAATATATATATTTGAACCCTTGAACAGTCTCAACACGCTGGGATTCTATCCTAAGGCACAAGACGGAGTAAATTCACTGTGATGTAGGACAAAAGGACACTGTGATGTAAGACAAAAGACACTGTGATGTAGGACACTGTGATGTAGGACACTGTGATGTAGGACAAAAGGACACTGTGATGTAGGACACTGTGATGTAGGACAAAAGACACTGTGATGTAGGACAAAAGGACACTGTGATGTAGGACACTGTGATGTAGGACACTGTGATGTAGGACACTGTGATGTAGGACAAAATGACACTGTGATGTAGGACAAAAGACACTGTGATGTAGGACACTGTGATGTAGGACAAAAGACACTGTGATGTAGGACAAAAGACACTGTGATGTAGGACACTGTGATGTAGGACACTGTGATGTAGGACACTGTGATGTAGGACAAAAGACACTGTGATGTAGGACAAAAGACACTGTGATGTAGGACAAAAGGACACTGTGATGTAGGACAAAAGACACTGTGATGTAGGACAAAAGGACACTGTGATGTAGGACAAAAGACACTGTGATGTAGGACAAAAGGACACTGTGATGTAGGACAAAAGACACTGTGATGTAGGACAAAAGACACTGTGATGTAGGACAAAAGACACTGTGATGTAGGACAAAAGACACTGTGATGTAGGACACTGTGATGTAGGACAAAAGACACTGTGATGTAGGACAAAAGACACTGTGATGTAGGACAAAAGACACTGTGATGTAGGACAAAAGGACACTGTGATGTAGGACAAAAGACACTGTGATGTAGGACAAAAGACACTGTGATGTAGGACAAAAGACACTGTGATGTAGGACACTGTGATGTAGGACACTGTGATGTAGGACACTGTGATGTAGGACAAAAGCCACTGTGATGTAGGACACTGTGATGTAGGACAAAAGACACTGTGATGTAGGACACTGTGATGTAGGACAAAAGACACTGTGATGTAGGACAAAAGGACACTGTGATGTAGGACAAAAGACACTGTGATGTAGGACAAAAGGACACTGTGATGTAGGACAAAAGACACTGTGATGTAGGACAAAAGACACTGTGATGTAGGACAAAAGACACTGTGATGTAGGACAAAAGACACTGTGATGTAGGACAAAAGGCACTGTGATGTAGGACAAAAGACACTGTGATGTAGGACAAAGGACACTGTGATGTAGGACAAAAGACACTGTGATGTAGGACAAAAGACACTGTGATGTAGGACAAAAGACACTGTGATGTAGGACAAAAGGACACTGTGATGTAGGACAAAAGACACTGTGATGTAGGACAAAAGACACTGTGATGTAGGACACTGTGATGTAGGACAAAAGACACTGTGATGTAGGACACTGTGATGTAGGACAAAAGACACTGTGATGTAGGACAAAAGGACACTGTGATGTAGGACAAAAGACACTGTGATGTAGGACAAAAGGACACTGTGATGTAGGACAAAAGACACTGTGATGTAGGACACTGTGATGTAGGACACTGTGATGTAGGACAAAAGCCACTGTGATGTAGGACACTGTGATGTAGGACAAAAGACACTGTGATGTAGGACACTGTGATGTAGGACAAAATGACACTGTGATGTAGGACAAAAGACACTGTGATGTAGGACACTGTGATGTAGGACAAAAGACACTGTGATGTAGGACAAAAGACACTGTGATGTAGGACAAAAGGACACTGTGATGTAGGACAAAAGACACTGTGATGTAGGACACTGTGATGTAGGACACTGTGATGTAGGACACTGTGATGTAGGACAAAAGACACTGTGATGTAGGACAAAAGACACTGTGATGTAGGACAAAAGACACTGTGATGTAGGACAAAAGACACTGTGATGTAGGACAAAAGGACACTGTGATGTAGGACAAAAGACACTGTGATGTAGGACAAAAGGACACTGTGATGTAGGACAAAAGACACTGTGATGTAGGACAAAAGACACTGTGATGTAGGACAAAAGACACTGTGATGTAGGACAAAAGACACTGTGATGTAGGACACTGTGATGTAGGACAAAAGACACTGTGATGTAGGACAAAAGACACTGTGATGTAGGACAAAAGACACTGTGATGTAGGACAAAAGGACACTGTGATGTAGGACAAAAGACACTGTGATGTAGGACAAAAGACACTGTGATGTAGGACACTGTGATGTAGGACACTGTGATGTAGGACACTGTGATGTAGGACAAAAGCCACTGTGATGTAGGACACTGTGATGTAGGACAAAAGACACTGTGATGTAGGACACTGTGATGTAGGACAAAAGACACTGTGATGTAGGACAAAAGGACACTGTGATGTAGGACAAAAGACACTGTGATGTAGGACAAAAGGACACTGTGATGTAGGACAAAAGACACTGTGATGTAGGACAAAAGACACTGTGATGTAGGACAAAAGACACTGTGATGTAGGACAAAAGACACTGTGATGTAGGACAAAAGGCACTGTGATGTAGGACAAAAGACACTGTGATGTAGGACAAAGGACACTGTGATGTAGGACAAAAGACACTGTGATGTAGGACAAAAGACACTGTGATGTAGGACAAAAGACACTGTGATGTAGGACAAAAGGACACTGTGATGTAGGACAAAAGACACTGTGATGTAGGACAAAAGACACTGTGATGTAGGACACTGTGATGTAGGACAAAAGACACTGTGATGTAGGACACTGTGATGTAGGACAAAAGACACTGTGATGTAGGACAAAAGGACACTGTGATGTAGGACAAAAGACACTGTGATGTAGGACAAAAGGACACTGTGATGTAGGACAAAAGACACTGTGATGTAGGACACTGTGATGTAGGACAAAAGACACTGTGATGTAGGACAAAAGACACTGTGATGTAGGACAAAAGGACACTGTGATGTAGGACAAAAGACACTGTGATGTAGGACAAAAGACACTGTGATGTAGGACACTGTGATGTAGGCCAAAAGGCTTTTGCCCTGGACACTGGTTCAACAAGAACAACATGTTGTGCCAAAATGGAGCCTGTCCGTGACACTTCACTCAGTCAGTTGCCTGCCCCTAATTGGACTATACCTGGCCTTCCTGTCACTGTCAGACCCCTATCTATCTGTGGCTCCCTACAGTCCATATCAGAGATGTCTCATTCAGTCAGTCATGGGGAAGTAATTACCCTGGGTCATTATGGGATAGAAGATGGAAGCAGGTCGTCGTGACAACAGGAGTTAGAGCTCAACACAGTGGCTGGATGTCAGGTTAACTAGATGGTACGCCACTGGTAGATAACTCACTGACAGACAGCTGAGCTGTACTGCGCTAGCATGGTTAGTGGTTACGCTGAGCTGAGCTGTACTGCGCTAGCATGGTTAGTGGTTACGCTGAGCTGAGCTGTACTGCGCTAGCATGGTTAGTGGTTACGCTGAGCTGAGCTGTACTGCGCTAGCATGGTTAGTGGTTACGCTGAGCTGAGCTGTACTGCGCTAGCATGGTTAGTGGTTACGCTGAGCTGAGCTGTACTGCGCTAGCATGGTTAGTGGTTACGTTGAGCTGAGCTGTACTGCGCTAGCATGGTTAGTGGTTACGCTGAGCTGAGCTGTACTGCGCTAGCATGGTTAGTGGTTACGTTGAGCTGAGCTGTACTGCGCTAGCATGGTTAGTGGTTACGCTGAGCTGAGCTGTACTGCGCTAGCACGGTTAGTGGTTACGTTGAGCTGAGCTGTACTGCGCTAGCATGGTTAGCGGTTACGCATCCACCATAGTTGCTGGAAAGGACAAAGGAAAATATCCAAGCCAGAACAGTCTTGTTCAGGTCAATATGATCCTGTGAGACTGGTATCAGTCTGACTGGAAACATCCAAAATGGAAAATAGATTTGATCCCTCTTGGTGCACAAACCAGGTGTTTAGAAAAAGAGGCAGAGCATCTTGGCTAACATCTGTTTTTCTGACACACAGCGTGTCTGAGATGTAGATGAGTTGTGGTGGTGTGTCAGTGCTGTGTGTGTCTGTCTGTATTTCTGTCTGTCTCCTCATTGGCCTGAAACGGTTACTGAAATGGATGCAGCCTTTACACGGGAGCTGTTTGCAGACGCCCCATATTTCTCACCATGTCAGGTTCGGAGAGAGAACAGGGGAAAGCAAGGCGGGGTTAAAGAAAGGGGGAGGAACGGGAGGCAGGCAGTCATTGGGTCAATGTTCAGTAAAGGTTTTCTAGCCCCTGCTTAGGAAGAAAGGTTTAGGGAGAAGTACGTGTCTGAAACCCAGTCAACAACATGATGAGGATTGTGGTGAAATGAAAACCTCTGATGCAGTCGGATGGTAAATGCCGCAGCCTGCAGAGAGCACCTGCTTTTTGGGTACTCCGCTTTTTATGAGGGTCACGCGGCGTTAGAATGTGCTGCTATATACACAGCCACACGTGTAATTCTGTTTGTGTAGATGGACAGGGCTTTGAAATCTGAGCCTTTCAGCATCAATAAGCACTTGGCAGGTTTTCATAGAGGGATTTAGGGCTATGGTGGCTGCCAAGGGACACACATGGACCGGCCTTCTCTGAGCTATGCCCAAACAGAAAATAGGCTAGTAGAACAGAACAGCAATCACAATGGCTTCTGAAAGACAATTCCCATAGAAACCACTTAGAAAAATATCATCTTAAATGGGATGGGTACCTTTACAGTAACTAGCTTAGCACCACCTCTATCCGCCATGGGCTGTTGATGATTTCATCTACCATAGTACTGATGATACAGTATGTTACCATAGTACTGATGATACAGTATGTTACCATAATACTGATGATACAGTATGTTACCATAGTACTGATGATACAGTATGTTACCATAATACTGATGATACAGTATGTTACCATGATACTGATGATACAGTATGTTACCATAGTACTGGTGATACAATATGTTACCATGATACTGATGATACAGTATGTTACCATAATACTGATGATACAGTATGTTACCATGGTACTGATGATACAGTATGTTACCATAGTACTGATGATACAGTATGTTACCATGGTACTGATGATACAGTATGTTACCATAGTACTGATGATACAGTATTACATTTACATTACATTTAAGTCATTTAGCAGACGCTCTTATCCAGAGCGACTTACAAATTGGTGAATTCACCTTCTGACATCAGTGGAACAGCCACTTTACAATAGTGCATCTAAATCATTTAAGGGGGGGGTGAGAAGGATTGCTTTATCCTATCCTAGCTATTCCTTGAAGAGGTGGGGTTTCAGGTGTCTCCGGAAGGTGGTGATTGACTCCGCTGTCCTGGCGTCGTGAGGGAGTTTGTTCCACCATTGGGGGGCCAGAGCAGCGAACAGTTTTGACTGGGCTGAGCGGGAACTGTACTTCCTCAGTGGTAGGGAGGCGAGCAGGCCAGAGGTGGATGAACGCAGTGCCCTTGTTTGGGTGTAGGGCCTGATCAGAGCCTGGAGGTACTGCGGTGCCGTTCCCCTCACAGCTCCGTAGGCAAGCACCATGGTCTTGTAGCGGATGCGAGCTTCAACTGGAAGCCAGTGGAGAGAGCGGAGGAGCGGGGTGACGTGAGAGAACTTGGGAAGGTTGAACACCAGACGGGCTGCGGCGTTCTGGATGAGTTGTAGGGGTTTAATGGCACAGGCAGGGAGCCCAGCCAACAGCGAGTTGCAGTAATCCAGACGGGAGATGACAAGTGCCTGGATTAGGACCTGCGCCGCTTCCTGTGTGAGGCAGGGGCGTACTCTGCGGATGTTGTAGAGCATGAACCTACAGGAACGGGCCACCGCCTTGATGTTAGTTGAGAACGACAGGGTGTTGTCCAGGATCACGCCAAGGTTCTTAGCGCTCTGGGAGGAGGAAACAATGGAGTTGTCAACCGTGATGGCGAGATCATGGAACGGGCAGTCCTTCCCCGGCAGTCCTTCCCCGGGAGGAAGAGCAGCTCCGTCTTGCCGAGGTTCAGCTTGAGGTGGTGATCCGTCATCCACACTGATATGTCTGCCAGACATGCAGAGATGCGATTCGCCACCTGGTCATCAGAAGGGGGAAAGGAGAAGATTAATTGTGTGTCGTCTGCATAGCAATGATAGGAGAGACCATGTGAGGTTATGACAGAGCCAAGTGACTTGGTGTATAGCGAGAATAGGAGAGGGCCTAGAACAGAGCCCTGGGGGACACCAGTGGTGAGAGCGTGTGGCGAGGAGACAGATTCTCGCCACGCCACCTGGTAGGAGCGACCTGTCAGGTAGGACGCAATCCAAGCGTGGGCCGCACCGGAGATGCCCAACTCGGAGAGGGTGGAGAGGAGGATCTGATGGTTCACAGTGTCGAAGGCAGCCGATAGGTCTAGAAGGATGAGAGCAGAGGAGAGAGAGTTAGCTTTAGCAGTGCGGAGCGCCTCCGTGATACAGAGAAGAGCAGTCTCAGTTGAATGACTAGTCTTGAAACCTGACTGATTTGGATCAAGAAGGTCATTCTGAGAGAGATAGCGGGAGAGCTGGCCAAGGACGGCACGTTCAAGAGTTTTGGAGAGAAAAGAAAGAAGGGATACTGGTCTGTAGTTGTTGACATCGGAGGGATCGAGTGTAGGTTTTTTCAGAAGGGGTGCAACTCTCGCTCTCTTGAAGACGGAAGGGACGTAGCCAGCGGTCAGGGATGAGTTGATGAGCGAGGTGAGGTAAGGGAGAAGGTCTCCGGAAATGGTCTGGAGAAGAGAGGAGGGGATAGGGTCAAGCGGGCAGGTTGTTGGGCGGCCGGCCGTCACAAGAAGCGAGATTTCATCTGGAGAGAGAGGGGAGAAAGAGGTCAGAGCACAGGGTAGGGCAGTGTGAGCAGAACCAGCGGTGTCGTTTGACTTAGCAAACGAGGATCGGATGTCGTCGACCTTCTTTTCAAAATGGTTGACGAAGTCATCTGCAGAGAGGGAGGAGGGGGGGGAGGGGAGAAGGATTCAGAAGGGAGGAGAAGGTGGCAAAGAGCTTCCTAGGGTTAGAGGCAGATGCTTGGAATTTAGAGTGGAAGAAAGTGGCTTTAGCAGCAGAGACAGAGGAGGAAAATGTAGAGAGGAGGGAGTGAAAGGATGCCAGGTCCGCAGGGAGGCGAGTTTTCCTCCATTTCCGCTCGGCTGCCCGGAGCACTGTTCTGTGAGCTCGCAATGAGTCGTTGAGCCACGGAGCGGGAGGGGAGGACCGAGCCGGCCTGGAGGATAGGGGACATAGAGAGTCAAAGGATGCAGAAAGGGAAGAGAGGAGGGTTGAGGAGGCAGAATCAGGAGATAGGTTGGAGAAGGTATGAGCAGAGGGAAGAGATGATAGGATGGAAGAGGAGAGAGTAGCGGGGGAGAGAGAGCGAAGGTTGGGACGGCGCGATACCATCCGAGTAGGGGCAGTGTGGGAAGCGTTGGATGAGAGCGAGAGGGAAAAGGATACAAGGTAGTGGTCGGAGACTTGGAGGGGAGTTGCAATGAGGTTAGTGGAAGAACAGCATCTAGTAAAGATGAGGTCGAGCGTATTGCCTGCCTTGTGAGAAGGGGGGAAGGTGAGAGGGTGAGGTCAAAAGAGGAGAGGAGTGGAAAGAAGGAGGCAGAGAGGAATGAGTCAAAGGTAGACGTGGGGAGGTTAAAGTCGCCCAGGACTGTGAGAGGTGAGCCGTCCTCAGGAAAGGAGCTTATCAAGGCATCAAGCTCATTGATGAACTCTCCGAGGGAACCTGGAGGGCGATAAATGATAAGGATGTTAAGCTTGAAAGAGCTGGTAACTGTGACAGCATGGAATTCAAAGGAGGCGATAGACAGATGGGTAAGGGGAGAAAAAGAGAATGACCACTTGGGAGAGATGAGGATCCCGGTGCCACCACCCCGCTGACCAGAAGCTCTCGGGGTGTGCGAGAACACGTGGGCTGATGAAGAGAGAGCAGTAGGAGTAGCAGTGTTGTCTGTGGTGATCCATGTTTCCGTCAGTGCCAAGAAGTCGAGGGACTGGAGGGAGGCATAGGCTGAGATGAACTCTGCCTTGTTGGCCGCAGATCGGCAGTTCCAGAGGCTACCGGAGACCTGGAACTCCACGTGGGTCGTGTGCGCTGGGACCACCAGATTAGGGTGGCCGCGGCCACGCGGTGTGGAGAGTTTGTATGGTCTGTGCAGAGAGGAGAGAACAGGGATAGATAGACACATAGTTGACAGGCTACAGAAGAGGGTACGCTAATGCAAAGGAGATTGGAATGACAAGTAGACTACACTTATCGAATGTTCAGAACGTTAAGCTTACGTAGCAAGAATCTTATTGACTAAAATGATTGAAATGATACAGTACTGCTGGAGTAGGCTAGCTGGCAGTGGCTACGTTGTTGACACTACACTAATCAAGTCGTTCCGTCGAGTGTAATAGTTTCTACAGTGCTGCTATTCGGGGGCTAGCTGGCTAGCTAGCAGTGTTGATTACGTAACGTTACGTTAAAAGAACGACAATAGCTGGCTAGCTAACCTAGAAAATCGCTCCAGACTACACAATTGTCTTAGATACAAAGACGGCTATGTAGCTAGCTAGCTACGATCAAACAACTCAAACCGTTGTACTGTAATGAAGTGAAATGAAAATGTGATACTACCTGTGGAGCGAGGCGGAATGTTGACCGGGTTGTTGAAGTTCAATTCGGAAGACGTTGGCTAGCTGTTGGCTAGCTAGCAGTGACTCCTACGTTAAGGACGACAAATAGCTGGCTAGCTAACCTCGGTAAATTAAGATAATCACTCTAAGTCTACACACTCTAAACTACACAATTACCTTGGATACGAAGACAGCAAAGACAACTATGTAGCTAGCTAACACTACACTAATCGAGTCGTTGAGTGTAATAGTTTCTACAGTGCTAGTGGACGTTAGCTAGCTGCTGTGCTAGTGGACGTTAGCTAGCTGCTGGGCGGAAAGCAGTGTAGACTACGTTAGGACGACGAAATACGATAATTATGCAATTATCTTTGATACAAAGACGGCTATGTAGCTAGCTAAGAAGAAATTGCTAAGATTAGACAAATCAAATCGTTGTACTATAATGAAATGTAATGAAAAGTTATACTACCTGCGGACCGAAGTGTAGATGCGACCGCTCGCTCCAACCCGGAACCGGAATGTTACCATATGTTACCATAGTACTGATGATACAGTATGTTACCATAGTACTGCTTATACAGTATGTTACCACAGTACTGATGATACAATATGTTACCATAGTACTGCTGATACAGTATGTTACCATAGTACTGCTGATACAGTATGTTACCGTAGTACTGCTGATACAGTATGTTACCATGGTACTGATGATGCAGTATGTTACCATGGTACTGCTGATACATTATGTTACCATAGTACTGATGATACAGTATGTTACCAAGGTACTGATGATGCAGTATGTTACCATAGTACTGCTGATACATTATGTTACCATGGTACTGATGATACCGTATCTTACTGATGATACAGTATGTTACTGATGATACTGTAGTGATGGTACTGATGATACAGTATGTTACCATAGTACTGATGATACAGTATGTTACTGAGGATACTGTAGTGATAGTACTGATGATACAGTATGTTACCATAGTACTGATGATACAGTATTGTACTGATGATACTGTAGTGATGGTACTGATGATACAGTATGTTACCATAGTACTGATGATACTGTAGTGATGGTACTGATGATACAGTATGTTACCATAGTACTGATGATACAGTATGTTACCAAGGTACTGATGATGCAGTATGTTACCATAGTACTGCTGATACATTATGTTACCATGGTACTGATGATACCGTATCTTACTGATGATACAGTATGTTACTGATGATACTGTAGTGATGGTACTGATGATACAGTATGTTACCATAGTACTGATGATACAGTATGTTACTGAGGATACTGTAGTGATGGTACTGATGATACAGTATGTTACCATAGTACTGATGATACAGTATGTTACTGATGATACTGTAGTGATGGTACTGATGATACAGTATGTTACCATAGTACTGATTATCCAGTATGTTACTGATGATACTATAGTGATGGTACTGATGATACAGTATGTTACTGATGATACTGTAGTGATGGTAATGATGATACTGTAGTGATGGTACTGATGATACAGTATGTTACCATGGTACTGATGATACAGTATGTTACCATGGTACTGATGATACAATATGTTACCATAGTACTGATGATACAATATGTTACCATAGTACTGATGATATAGTATGTTACCATAGTACTGATGATACAGTATGTTGCCAGTATGTTGCCATGGTACTGATGATATAATATGTTACCAGGGTACTTTATTGGTTACTACATGACCCCATATGTGTTATTTCATAACTCTGTCTTCACTATTATTCTATGTAGAATGTAGAAAATGGTAAAAATAAAGAAAAACCCTTTAATGAGTAGGTGTGTCCAAACATTTGACTAGTACAGTATATATATTTATATTCACTTAGCTAGTTTAACCTACTCAAACACCTGGCTCAAACAGAGAGGGATGCTATGTTAGCTAGTGAATACAGCTAGCTAGTTTAGCCTACTCAAACACCTGGCTCAAACAGAGAGGGATGCTATGTTAGCTAGTGAATACAGCTAGCTAGTTTAGCCTACTCAAACACCTGGCTCAAACAGAGAGGGATGCTATGTTAGCTAGTGAATACAGCTAGCTAGTTTCGCCTACTCCAACACCTGGCTCAAACAGAGAGGGATGCTATGTTAGCTAGTGAATACAGCTAGCTAGTTTAGCCTACTCCAACACCTGGCTCAAACAGAGAGGGATGCTATGTTAGCTAGTGAATACAGCTAGCTAGTTTAGCCTACTCAAACACCTGGCTCAAACAGAGAGGGATGCTATGTTAGCTAGTGAATACAGCTAGCTAGTTTAGCCTACTCAAAAACACCTGGCTCAAACAGAGAGGGATGCTATGTTAGCTAGTGAATACAGCTAGCTAGTTTAGCCTACTCAAACACCTGGCTCAAACAGAGAGGGATGCTATGTTAGCAAGCTGGCTATGGCTATGCAACACTGGAACTCTTCCAAGTCAAGGTAAGCTTTTGGTTTAATTCATTTATTGCCACCGGGGCCGTCAGTGTAACTGCTAAACTGCTTTCTGACTGTACTGCATGATTAGAGCGGGTTTACTAACTCGTTAGTTCTAGTATGTTGGCTATGACGTGACAGTGATGTAGGCTGTGTGTAGCAGTTAGCGGTCATGATATGTTTGGCTTGGAAAGTTTTTATCGCTTACTCACAGACAGCTGATGTGTTGTGCACTGAAGTCCACAAGCAAAGAGAAAAGGTGAGAGGAGGAGAGCGTGTAGATAGTTTTTTTTTTTTTTTTTAATTTTACCTTTATTTTACCAGGCAAGTCAGTGAAGAACAAATTCTTATTTTCAATGACGGCCTAGGAACAGTGGGTTAACTGCCTGTTCAGGGGCAGAACGACAGATTTGTACCTTGTCAGCTCGGGGATTTGAACTTGCAACCTTTCTGTTACTAGTCCAACGCTCTAACCACTAGGCTACCCTGCATAGTAGCAAGAAGGAATTATATATACAATGAGCAAGGTGTTCATGCTGTTTTTATGTGGCTACTATGAATGTGAACTGTGTCTGCGTGTGATCAGGGGTGTATTCATATCGCCGATTCTGTTGACAAACGTTTCTTAAACGGGGATAAACATACCTGAATTTGTCCAATAGAAATTCTAATTTGCAACTGGTGGACTAATGATTACACCCAAGATCAGCTCGATGCAGGCAAGAGTGTGCAAGGTGGCATTGAATGTGTCACTGTCTGTCACCTTGATTCCTCAAAATTCTCTCGACCTGTGAACCTACATTGTAAACTTTCGTTCATAGACTAGCTTCTAGCAGCCTCATGATGGGTATAGGGAACATTAGAGTATCATGTAGTAGCCTAAACCTATTGATGTTACATTGAGCTGGATGAATGGAATATGATTGACAGTCGTCCAATATGCTGTAATAGAAATAAAGCCATGCTCATTAAAGAAAACATCATCATCCCTCATCTTAAACGGACCGCTGCTGACACTCATATACTGTAGGGTGTTGTATTTCAGAATGCTCTTTTAGTATGTTTTCAAATGTTTTCCAATCTTTCTAATGAGCAATAACAGTTTTACGAGCATACTCTAAACTAACTGAGCACTTTGCCCCAACTCCACTAATCTAGCCGAGCACGGACCACTGAGGCCTTCTGTAAAGAATCCATTATAACCTGATGAAGCAGAAACCTTTACAATGAATGTTTTCTATAAATACACAAATAAGCAGAGAGATCTGATTTCACAGGTTCCATGAGGGACATTGTGCCTCAGCTCCATGGTCTGGGCTGGCTGGGGTTTATGGGAACTTGGCTGAGGTATGACAGGGTATTAGGTTGCCCTGCCAGGACAGGGTGTCACACGCACTCACACACACACACATAAACACAAACACACACAGTGTGTCGAAGCCCAGAAACCCAACCTCTCTACGATTCCTGTGATATTTGAACGGACACCATAGTTTCCTCCACTCTGTTTAGAGGAAGTAATGATACACCATCCTTGAAGGAAATTCAATCGGTGTGTATTGAGCAAGTTTATTAGCATTTTTCCCCACATGTTGTATTATGCAGTAGTTTGCTGTGTGGCCCTGTGTGCACCATGTTTTCCCTCCAAATATCTGCTCGCGCTCATGCAGAGTCAAGCTTTCAAATGCATTTTCTTGACAGAGCTGAAGGTAATTTAGGTTGGGGTTCATTCATTTAGATCAAGGTTAGGCAACTAGGTTCAGCCGCAGCCTGATTTTTGTCGGAGCAAATGGTTGGGGGGGACAGAACATAATCCGAATAATTTTTGTTGTTGTTGAAAATAACAAAAATGTAATTCCTTGGTTACGTTGAGACATGATTACATGTCTCTTTTTTTATTGGTGGGAAAACTTAGGAACAGATTTCCAAAATGAAACACATTTTTATCTGAGTTCCTGGTGATTTTAGTCATTGTTTTTTTTTTACCAAAAACTAAAATGCCCCCCCACATGTTTATTATAATGTTTTATTTCTTTATTAAGAACTTTGGGGGGGCACAACCAATCGCCTGTTGCCGACCACTGATTTATATTTTCAGGTTAATATTCTACCACTGCAATACAAATAAGTTCTGGATCCTTAAGAGACAATAGAAAAAAATAGAAAAAGCTCTTACAGTGGTCGTGTCCGAATACCCATACTAGTGTACTACATACTTAAACTGCATACTAATTTTGCAGTTTGATCTCGTAGAATTCACTCATCTTTTCTGACTCACAGCTGATAACAACTAATAATCATATACATTGATGAGCTGTACCAAAATGAATGAACGCTGGCAGTCAACGTAATCGCGCATTTGATTTCACAATCGGAAATTTCACATACTATAAAACTGTCTTTTTACTCATACTATTTAGTACGCTAGTATGGATATTTGGACATGGCCAGTATCTCAATCCTCACCTTATCAACAGATGTGCTTCCTTTCAGGAAGGCCCTAAAAATGGTCAAAGACTCCAGCCACCCAAGTCATAGGCTGTTTGTTCTCTCTGCTACCGCACGGCAAGCGGTTCCCGGAGTGCGAAGTCTCGGACCAAAAGGCTCCTGAACAGCTTAAACAAATGGCTACTCAGACTATTTGCATTGACACTCAGTTGTACAAACCCACAGTTTTATCAGCTATTCGGGTGGCTGGGCTAAGACAAAGAAGACGGATGTGGAGATCCTGGGTTGGCGTGGTTACACGTGGTCTGCGGTTGTGAGGCCAGTTGGACGTACTGTCAAATTCCCTAAAACGTGGTTGGAGACGGCTTATAGTAAAGAAATGAACAGTCATTCCTACAGTCAGCATGCCTATTGCAAGCTCCCCAAAACCTGAGACATCTGTCGCATTATGTTGTGCACATTTTAGAGTGGCCTTTTATTGTCCCCAGCACAAGGTACACCTGTGAAATGATCATGCTGTTTAATCAGCTTCTTGAAATGCCACACCTGTCAGGTGTGTGGATTGTCTTGGCAAAGGAGAAATGCTCACTAACAGGGATGTAAACAGATTTGTGCACAACATTTGAGAGAAATAAGCTTTTTGTGCATATGGAACAAAAACACTTTACATGTTGCCTTTACATTTTAGTTCAGTATTTGATTGTGTTAGTATTTCCTTTTTTGGGGGGGGGGGGCACATTTCTATTCCTTTTTAACTCTGCATTGTTGGGAAAGGTCTCGTAAGTAAGCATTTCACAGTAAAGTCTACACCTGTTGTAGTCGGCACATGTGACAAATAACATGTAATTTGATGCAGATGCAGATTCTCTGACCCCCCCTGGGTAAGGAAGTTCAGGGACAGTGGAGCCCTGTGGGTAGAGTAGCCAGGCCTTCCTGTAAAGCCTGGTCCCAATATGAAAGAGCCACTCAGTCTCTCTCTCTATCTCTCTCTCTCTCTCGCTCTCGCTCTCTCTGTCTGTCTGTCTGTCTGTCTGTCTGTCTGTCTGTCTGTCTGGCTGGCTGGCTGGCTGGCTGTGCTTGGTTTTCTCTAATCAAAACCATTCTCCCCATCTGTCTCTCATCCATTCTCCCCAACCATTTGAAGAAACTCCAAGTGGCAGGAACAAATTAATTAATGTCTTTATTCTTCAGTGTAAACTGTAAATGAACATGTGTGTGTGTGCGTGCGTGTCTGTCCATCTGTGTGTTTGTGTGTGTGTGGATTACTGGCCTAGTAAACTTTAACATTTGTTCCACTAATTGTTTGTTTCCTTTCTGGTTGCACTCAAAGCCCAGATTCATTTGTAGTGACCTCATCCTCACCTGCATTACTTCCTAATGATTCCCCTGCTGCATTCATCTCCTTTTACTGAGCCATCATCCACCTCATGTTTGGGTTCCACAGGGCTGAGATGAAAGCAGAGAAGCCCTCCAGTTTCACAATGTAGCCTGTACCCATGTTGGGAGGCCCCACTCCCTAATTACTGCTGCTTTCTCACCATGAATTAGGAACAGGATTGGCCTTGAGAGAGAAAGAGAGAGGCAGAGAGAGAGAGATAGATTACAGTTGTGAGGTCTGGGGTCCGCTCATCAACCAAGTATTCACAAAATGGGGAAAACACCAAATTGAGACTATGCATGCAGAGTTCTGCAAAAATATTGTACGTGCACAACGTAAAACACCAAATAATGCATGCAGAACAGAATTCCCAAACCTTCCATAACAAAGCCATCACCTACAGATAGTTGGTCCTGGGGCTCTGTTCACAAACACAAACAGACCCCACAGAGCCAGGACAGCAACACAATTAAACCCAACCAAATAATAATAAGAAAACAAAAATATATTTACTTGACAAATTGGAAAGAATTATCAAAAAACAGAGCAAACTAGAATGCTATTTGGCCCTAGACAGAGAGTACACAGTGGCAGAATACCTGACCACTGTGACTGGCCTAAAATAATAAGCTTTGACTATGTACAGACTCAGCGAGTATAGCCTTGCGATTGAAAAGGCCGCCGCAGGCAGACATGGCTCTCAAGAGAAGACAGGCTATGTGCTCACTGCCCTCAAACTGAGCTGCACTTCCTAACCTCCCGCCAAATGTATGACCATATTAGAGACACATATTTCCCTCAGATTACACAGACCCACAAAGAATTAGAAAACAAATCAAATGTTGATAAACTCCCATATCTACTGGGTGACATACCACAGTGTGCATCACAGCAGCAAGATTTCTGACCTGTTGCCACAAGGAAAGGGAAATCAGTAAAGAACAAACACCATTGTAAATACAACCTATATTTATTTATTTTCCTTTTGTACTATTTTGCTACAACACTGTATATAGACATACTCTCACATTTGAAATGTCTTTATTATTTTGTAACTTGTGTGAGTGTAATATTTACTGTTCACGTTTTATTGTTTATTTCACTTTTGTTTCTCCATTTCACTTGCTTTGGCAATGTAAACATGTTTCCCATGCCAATAAAGACCATTGAATTGAATTGAGAGAGTGAGAGTGAGAGAGAGAGACGAAGAGGCAGGGAGAGAGAGATGAAAGAGGCAGGGAGAGAGAGATGAAAGAGGCAGGGAGAGAGAAACAGAGGAGAGATGCTTGTTTCTGCAGCGCTGTATTTCAGTGACAATAGAGGGTCCATTGCACATGAACCTGATGCGTTGTCATAAAAATACCAGGAGAACAAAGATGGGACTAGTTCTGTTTTTGCCATGGCAGGCAGTGCTGTGGCTCTCTCTCCCACATATGAGTACTCTCTCTCCCCTCGTTCTCTCTGTCCATCACTCTCTCGCTCTCTCCTCTCTCTCCCAGATGTTTCTGGCTGACCTCAGGCTTAGAGGCCAACCACACTCACCTCTCTCACACAGACTCTGTGGCCCAGGCTGCCCAGACTGCCCAGTAGGATAGGCTCCACAACAGGGCTAAATCCAGACTGGGACTGAGCAACCATCTCTGACCACTGTGTTAAAGCAGTATAGTATATCCATGGAGTAGGCAGTATAGTATATGCTGGAGTAGACAGTATAGTATATCATGGAGTAGGCCGTATGGTATATCATGGAGTAGGCATTGTGGTATATCCACAGAGTAAGCATTATGGTATATTATGGAGTAGGCAGTATGGTATATCATGGAGTAGGCTTTATGGTATATCATGTAGTAGGCAGTATGGTATATCATGGACTAGACAGTATGGTATGTCATGGCCTAGGCAGTATGGTATGTCATGGACTAGGCAGTATGGTATGTCATGGCCTAGGCAGTATGGTATATCATGGACTAGGCAGTATGGTATGTCATGGACTAGACAGTATGGTATATCATGGACTAGGCAGTATGGTATGTCATGGCCTAGGCAGTATGGTATATCATGGACTAGACAGTATGGTATGTCATGGACTAGGCAGTATGGTATATCATGGACTAGGCAGTATGGTATGTCATGGCCTAGGCAGTATGGTATGTCATGGACTAGGCAGTATGGTATATCATGGACTAGGCAGTATGGTATGTCATGGCCTAGGCAGTATGGTATGTCATGGACTAGGCAGTATGGTATAGCATGGAGTGGGCGGTATAGTATATCATGGCCTAGGCAGTATGGTATATCATGGACTAGACAGTATGGTATGTCATGGACTAGGCAGTATGGTATATCATGGAGTGGGCGGTATAGTATATCATGGCCTAGGCAGTATGGTATATCATGGACTAGACAGTATGGTATGTCATGGACTAGGCAGTATGGTATATCATGGACTAGGCAGTATGGTATATCATGGAGTACGCATGATGGTATATCATGGAGTAGGCAGTATGGTATATCATGGAGTAGGCATTGTGGTATATCCACGGAGTAAGCATTATGGTATATTAAGGAGTAGGCAGTATGGTATATCATGGAGTAGGCATTATGGTATATCATGGAGTAAGCATTATGGTATATCATGGAGTAGGCAGTATGGTATATCATGGAGTAGGCAGTATGGTATATCATGGAGTACGCATTATGGTATATCATGGAGTACGCATTATGGTATATCATGGAGTAGGCAGTATGGTATATCATGGAGTAGGCAGTATGGTTTATGATGGAGTAGGCAGTATGGTATATCATGTACTAGGCAGTATGGTATATCATGGAGTAGGCAGTAAGGTATATCATGGAGTAGGCAGTAAGGTATATCATGGAGTAGGCAGTATGGCATATCATGGAGTACGCATTATGGTATATCATGGAGTAGGCAGTATGGTATATCATGGAGTAGGCATTGTGGTATATCCATGGAGTAAGCATTATGGTATATTAAGGAGTAGGCAGTATGGTATATCATGGAGTAGGCATTATGGTATATCATGGAGTAGGCATTATGGTATATCATGTACTAGGCTGTATGGTATATCATGTACTCTGCAGTATTATATTTCATGGAGTAGGCAGTATGGTATATCATGGAGTGGGCAGTATAGTATATCATGGACTAGGCAGTATGGCATATCATGGATTAGGCAGTATTGTATATCATGTACTAGGCAGTATTGTATATCATGTACTCTGCAGTATTATATTTCATGGAGTAGGCAGTATGGTATATCATGGAGTGGGCAGTATAGTATATCATGGACTAGGCAGTATGGTATATCATGGAGTAGGCAGTATGGTATGTCATGGCCTAGGCAGTATGGTATATCATGGAGTAGGCAGTATGGTATATCATGGACTAGGCAGTATGGTATATCATGGACTAGGCAGTATGGTATATCATGGAGTAGGCAGTATGGTGTATCATGGACTAGGCATGGTATATCATGGTATATCATGGAGTAGGCAGTATGATATATCATGGAGTA
>NW_027006446.1:0-3043 GCF_036934945.1 Oncorhynchus masou masou
ATGAAAGTCAGATATGACCTTTTAGGTTGATGATAGTTGAAGTATCACGAGCTGCTTGAGTTTGAGAGCCTTCTCATGCTGTTTAGCATCACCACCACCAAACATCCATCACGAAAACTCTTGGCAGACACAACTTCTCCTACTTTACTCTTCAAATCACAAGCCAATGTCATCAGACTTAACGCTGTGACTCCACCATTGTCCTTAAACTTCACCAACACCTTGAACCCCACGTCTCTCCATACAACACTGTGAACCAAACCTCCCTCATCACTACTCTCCCCTGAACAAAAGATCCTCGGTCTTCCTCTTCTTCATATCTATTTGCCCGACTCTTCCTCCACCTTTTTCCCCTCCACTGCTACAGTCCATCCAATCCTCCTCAACCCCTAACCCCTCCTAACTTTCCATCCATCTCTGCTACAGTCCATCCAATCCTCCTCAACCCCTAACCCCTCCTAACTTTCCATCCATCTCTGCTACAGTCCATCCAATCCTCCTCAACCCCTAACCCCTCCTAACTTTCCATCCATCTCTGCTACACTCCATCCAATCCTCCTCAACCCCTAACCCCTCCTAACTTTCCATCCATCTCTGCTACACTCCATCCAATCCTCCTCAACCCCTAACCCCTCCTAACTTTCCATCCATCTCTGCTACACTCCATCCAATCCTCCTCAACCCCTAACCCCTCCTAACTTTCCATCCATCTCTGCTACAGTCCATCCAATCCTCCTCAACCCCTAACCCCTCCTAACTTTCCATCCATCTCTGCTACACTCCATCCAATCCTCCTCAACCCCTAACCCCTCCTAACTTTCCATCCATCTCTGCTACACTCCATCCAATCCTCCTCAACCCCTAACCCCTCCTAACTTTCCATCCATCTCTGCTACACTCCATCCAATCCTCCTCAACCCCTAACCCCTCCTAACTTTCCATCCATCTCTGCTACACTCCATCCAATCCTCCTCAACCCCTAACCCCTCCTAACTTTCCATCCATCTCTGCTACACTCCATCCAATCCTCCTCAACCCCTAACCCCTCCTAACTTTCCATCCATCTCTGCTACACTCCATCCAATCCTCCTCAACCCCTAACCCCTCCTAACTTTCCATCCATCTCTGCTACACTCCATCCAATCCTCCTCAACCCCTAACCCCTCCTAACTTTCCATCCATCTCTGCTACACTCCATCCAATCCTCCTCAACCCCTAACCCCTCCTAACTTTCCATCCATCTCTGCTACACTCCATCCAATCCTCCTCAACCCCTAACCCCTCCTAACTTTCCATCCATCTCTGCTACACTCCATCCAATCCTCCTCAACCCCTAACCCCTCCTAACTTTCCATCCATCTCTGCTACAGTCACAGCCCGGTGTTACTCAACCGCGTCAACATTTAAAAAGCCTGTGGTTTTCCAATCCGAATCAGACACTGTTGATTCACAAACCTGACACCAATGTGATTTGTTGATTGCTTGCTTGCTAATAATCTTGTAGACCAGACACTTCCGGCCATGCAATTAGGGGAGAAGGGTGCAATTGCAGCCCGCAATTTTGGGCACGCCTGCATTCCGGCATCTGCAAGAACCTCTCTTTAAACTTCTATTGGTCGGGCCTCCTGGGTGGCGCAGTGGTTAAGGGTGCTGTACTGCAGCGCCAGCTGTGCCACCAGAGACTCTGGGTTCGCGACCGGGAGGTCCGTGGGGCAACGCACAATTGGCCTAGCGTCGTCTGGGTTAGGGAGGGTTTGGCCGGTAGGGATATCCTTGTCTCATCACGTACCAGCGACTCCTGTGGCGGGCCGGGCACAGTGCACGCCAACCAAGGTTGCCAGGTGCACAGTGTTGCTTCTGTCTACTGTGTACCAGAGTAGCTAGCCGGAGGTGGTGGTGACTGGTAGACCGTGTCCTTCGCCCCCGCCTGTCGGGCACTGTTTTCCCGCAGTTCTGTTAACAGGTGAGAATGGCGCTGGATTGTATAGCGGATGTTTTAAGGGCATCTGACTAATTCAGCTATTTTGTGTATTTTTGTCCACTGTTAACTTTTTTGTCCACCTTTCTGCCATCCTTTCCTATGACCAAAAATTGTTTTTGGACATCAGAGCATCACTAACCTCGATTTGGATGAAGATTTCTTCTTCAATGAGTTGGCGGGACAGGACATACTCTCACCCCGGACCAGGCCTTAATCCCTGACACACGGAAGAGAAAGAGCTGGTGATATAGAAGCCGACGTCTGGGTACCCTGATGAAACTAGGGAGGCAAGTAAATAATTTGCCTCCACCCTATTCTATTGGCGAATGTACAATTACAGGAGAACAAACTGAATGAGCTCCTTTTGAGAATGTCCTATCAACAGGACCTGAAATACCACAACATCCTGAACAAGGACATGGATATTATTCTAGCTGGTTTTTCTATGCATCAGAAAGACTGAACGGCAGCGTCAAGTAAGCTCAAGGGTGGAGGTGTGTGTCTCTTTGGAACAGCTGGTGGGTAGTATATGGGGCTTTGGTGACAAAACAGTGACAACATTTCCTGTCTTAGGTCAGTTAGGGTCACCACTTTATTTTAAGAATGTGAAATAATACTCGTAGAGAGTGATTTTATTTCAGCTTTTATTTCTTTCATCACATTCACAGTGGGTCAGAAGTTTACATACACTCAATTAGTATTTGGTAGCATTACCTTTAAATTGGTTAACTTGGGTCAAACGTTTTGGGTAGTCTTCCACAAGCTTCCCACATTAAGTTGGGTTAATTTTGGCCCATTCCTCCTGACAAAGCTTGTGTAACTGAGTCAGGTTTGTAGGCCTCCTTGCTCGCACACTCTGTTTCTATTCTGCCCACAAAGTTTCTATAGGATTGAGGTCAGGGCTTTGTGATGGCCACTCCAATACCTTGACTTTGTTGTCCTTAAGCCATTTTGCCACAACTTTGGAAGTATGCTTGGGGTCATTTGGAAGACCCATTTGCGACCAAGCTTTAACTTCCTGACTGATGTCTTGGGATGTTGCTTCAAGCCTGCATTTCACTG
>NW_027006447.1:0-3041 GCF_036934945.1 Oncorhynchus masou masou
CGCATCCAGATAGGTGTTCACTGTGCTGGTGTGAGTTCTTCGCTGCATTCGGACGACAGACTCGTTGTGTATCCCTGGACTCCAGTGGTTGGGCTCCATCTGGATGGATAAGCTGTCATCGTTGTCGGGATTCTGTTGGAGATATGGGTAGGACACACGAGGACATTTTTTATCTGTTGAGATAATTTCCTCATTTAATTTTTAATAAGCTGTAAATTGTTCCTGTTGTGACTAGTGTCAGTGGGTTAGTTCTGCTCTAAGTGCTACCCCTGAGGTCTATGCCATGATCTGCAGTTTTGATGGATGTTTTATCCGGCTCTCTGTAACCTGAGGTAACTTGGTGGTCGTCTTCTTTATATGTTTCTTATAGGATGACAATGTCTGCATTTCCAATTTCTATGATGAAGTCTGAGGTACATCACTGGATGACCTAAAACTAAATCAATCAAATCAAATCAAATTTTATTTGTCACATACACATGGTTAGCAGATGTTAATGCGAGTGTAGCGAAATGCTTGTGCTTCTAGTTCCGACAATGCAGTAATAACCAACAAGTAATCTAACTAACAATTCCTAATCTACTGTCTTATACACAGTGTAAGGGGATAAAGAATATGTACATAAGGATATATGAATGAGTGATGGTACAGAGCAGCATAGGCAAGATACAGTAGATGGTATCGAGTACAGTATATACATGTGAGATGAGTATGTAAACAAAGTGGCATAGTTAAAGTGGCTAGTGATACATGTATTACATAAGGATGCAGTCGATGATATAGAGTACAGTATATACGTATGCATATGAGATGAATAATGTAGGGTAAGTAACATTATATAAGGTAGCATTGTTTAAAGTGGCTAGTGATATATTTACAACATTTCCCATCAATTCCCATTATTAAAGTGGCTGGAGTTGAGTCAGTGTCAGTGTGTAGGCAGCAGCCACTCAATGTTAGTGGTGGCTGTTTAACAGTCTGATGGCCTTGAGATAGAAGCTGTTTTTCAGTCTCTCGGTCCCAGCTTTGATGCACCTGTACTGACCTCGCCTTCTGGATGATAGCGGGGTGAACAGGCAGTGGCTCGGGTGGTAGATGTCCTTGATGATCTTTATGGCCTTCCTGTAACATCGGGTGGTGTAGGTGTCCTGGAGGGCAGGTAGTTTGCCCCGATGATGCGTTGTGCAGACCTCACTACCCTCTGGAGAGCCTTACGGTTGAGGGCGGAGCAGTTGCCGTACCAGGCGGTGATACAGCCCGCCAGGATGCTCTCGATTGTGCCTCTGTAGAAGTTTGTGAGTGCTTTTGGTGACAAGCCGAATTTCTTCAGCCTCCTGAGGTTGAAGAGGCGCTGCTGCGCCTTCTTCACGATGCTGTCTGTGTGAGTGGACCAATTCAGTTTGTCTGTGATGTGTATGCCGAGGAACTTAAAACTTGCTACTCTCTCCACTACTGTTCCATCGATGTGGATAGGGGGTGTTCCCTCTGCTGTTTCCTGAAGTCCACAATCATCTCCTTAGTTTTGTTGACGTTGAGTGTGAGGTTATTTTCCTGACACCACACTCCGAGGGCCCTCACCTCCTCCCTGTAGGCCGTCTCGTCGTTGTTGGTAATCAAGCCTACCAC
Organism: Oncorhynchus masou masou; assembly: GCF_036934945.1. Taxonomy (NCBI): domain Eukaryota; kingdom Metazoa; phylum Chordata; class Actinopteri; order Salmoniformes; family Salmonidae; genus Oncorhynchus; species Oncorhynchus masou. The sequence goes on from NW_027006447.1 coordinate 1,627, forward strand.
TGTTGTGTCGTCCGCAAACTTGATGATTGAGTTGGAGGCGTGCGTGGCCACGCAGTCGTGGGTGAACAGGGAGTACAGGAGAGGGCTCAGAACGCACCCTTGTGGGGCCCCAGTGTTGAGGATCAGCGGGGAGGAGATGTTGTTACCTACCCTCACCACCTGGGGCGGCCCGTCAGGAAGTCCAGTACCCAGTTGCACAGGAGCGGGGTCGAGACCCAGGGTCTCGAGCTTGATGACGAGCTTGGAGGGTACTATGGTGTTGAATGCCGAGCTGTAGTCGATGAACAGCATTCTCACATAGGTATTCCTCTTGTCCAGATGGGTTAGGGCAGTGTGCAGTGTGGTTGAGATTGCATCGTCTGTGGACCCTATTTGAGCGGTAAGCAAATTGGAGTGGGTCTAGGGAGTCAGGCGAAAAATGCCAAGGAGCCAGAGCGATGTGCCGTCCTCGTGATCACAATAAGCTGGCGCTACGTTTCCCTCTTTCCAGTCGTTTTCAGGGGTCACTGCGTGATCCTTCCGTTATCTGAAGTGACACTGGGATCATAATCGCAAAAAACATATTCGCCAGGAGTATACAGTAGTGGGTGCACTGATCCCTGCAAGTGGTTATATCGATGTCATAATGAAATCAGATGACCTGAGGTACTAATGTAAAAATAACTACGTAAAAAAGCAAAGAAAACTTACCAGTTTTCTGGGCGCACTGGCAAGGCGGCATCATCAGCGCGGAAGAAAACGCTCGCCATATTCCGGAGGTGTTAGTAAAAGCTAGGTGTTATATGATTGATCAAGTGTAAACCTTTTTGCTCGTGTGGATTAGGACGGCAACTGTCACAGTAGCTGTGAGCAGAGCATGCTATGAGCATCTGATGACCATATGTGGCTTGGGTGGGTGTATTGGTAGAGGGTTGGCCTGTTGCTCTGCTCACGGCCTGTGTGCTGCAGTGCCTTTGGAAAGAATTCAGACCCCTTGAAGTTTTCCGAAATTGTCTTACCGTTACAGAGTTGTTCTAAAATGTGTTAAAATAAGCACAAATCCTCACCAATCGACACACAATAATCCACAATGCTAAAACGAATAAAGGTTTTTAGACATTTTTTAGTAGAAACAGCTTATTTCCATCCAGTATTCAGACCCTTTTGCTATGAGACATCGAATTGTAGCTCAGTTGTATCCTGTTTCCATGGATCATCCTTGAAATGTTTTTTTCAACTTGTTTGGAATCCAACTGTGGTAAATTCAATTGATTGGACATGATTTGGAAGTGCACACACCTTTCTATAGTACATGTCAGAGCAAAAATCTAGCCACAAGGTCAAAGGAATTGGCACAGATCTGGAAAAGGGTACGAAAACAGTTATACAGTATTGAATGTCCGCAAGAACACAGTGGCCTCCATCATTCTTAAATG
>NW_027006448.1:0-3040 GCF_036934945.1 Oncorhynchus masou masou
TGAATGTATAGTTAAAGTGACTATGCATATATGATAAACAGAGCAGCATAAAATAAGGGGTTGAGGGGGCACAAAATGCAAATAGTCCAGGAAGCCATTTGATTACCTGTTCAGGAGTCTTATGGCTTGCGTGTAAAAACTGTTGAGAAGCCTTTTTGTCCTAGACTTGGCACTCCGGTACTTCTTGCCATGCGGTAGTAGAGAGAATAGTCTATGACTAAGGTGGCTTGGGTCTTTGACAATCTTTAGGGCCTTCCTCTGACACTGCCTGGTGTAGAGGTCCTGGATGGCACCAAGCTTGGCCCCAGTGATGTACTGGGCCATATGCACTGCCCTCTAGTGCCTTGCAGTCAGAGGCCTAACAATTGCCGTACCAGGCAGTGATGCAACCAACAACTCGATGTTGCAGCTGTAGAACCTTTTGAGGATCTCAGGACCAATGCCAAACCTTTTTCGTTCTCTGAGGGAGAATATGCTTTCTCGTGCCCTCTTCACGACTGTCTTGGTGTATTTGGACCATTCTAGTTTGTTGTTGATGTGGACACCAAAGAACTTGAAGCTCTCAACCTGCTCCACTACAGCCCCGTAGATGAGAATGGGGGCGTGCTCGGTCCTCCTTTTCCTGTAGTCCACAATCATCTCCTTAGTCTTGGTTACGTTGAGGGATAGGTTGTTATTCTGGCACCACCCGGCCAAGTCCCTGACTTCCTCCGTATAGACTGTCTTGTCGTTTTCTGTGATCAGGCCTACCACTGTTGTGTCGTCTTCAAACGTAATGATGGTGTCATGCCTGGCCATGCAGTCGTGGGTGAACAGGGTGTACAGGTAGGGGACTGAACACGCACCCCTGAGGAGATCCAGTGTCGAGGAACAACGTGGCAGATGTGTTGCTACCTACGCTCACCATCTGAGGGCGGCCCGTCAGGTGGGCGGCTGAAAAAAATCCCCACAGCATGATACTGCCACCACCATGCTTCACCGTAGGGATGGTGCCAGGTTTCTTCCAGATGTGACACTTGGCATTCAGGTCAAAGAGTTCAATCTTGGTTTCATCAGACCAGAGAATCTTGTTTCTTATTGTCTGAGAGTCCTTTAGGTTCCTTTGGGCAAACTTCAAGCTGGCTGTCATGTGCCTTTTACTGAGGAGACACTTTCCGTCAAGCCACTCTACCATAAAGGCCTGATGGGTGATGTGCTGCAGAGATGGTTGTCCTTCTGGAAGGTTCTCCTATCTCCACCGAGGAACTCTGGAGCTCTGTCGTAGTGACCATTGGGTTCTTAGTCACCTCCCTGATGATGGCCCTTCTACCCGATTCCTCAGTTTGGCTGGGAAGCCAGCTCTCGGGAAGAGTTTTGGCACTTCTAAACTTCTTCCACTTAAGAATGATGGAGGCCACATGCTGCAGAAATGTTTTAGTACCCTTCCCCAGATCTGTGCCTCGACACAATCCTGCCTCGGAGCTTTACAGACAATTCCTTCAACCTCATGGCTTTGTTTTTGCTCTGACATGCACTGTCAACTGTGTGACCTTATATAGACAGCTGTGTGCCTTTCCAAATCATATCCAAACAATTGAATTTAGCACAGGTGGACTCCAATCAAGTTGTAGAACATCTTAAGTATGATTAATGGAAACAGAATGCACCTGAGCTCAATTTCGAGGCTCATAGCAAAGGGTCTGAATACTTATGTATAAGGTATTTCTGTTTTCACAGTTTTTTTATACATTTGCAAAAATGTATAAAAAAATACATTTTAGAATAAGGCTGTAATGTAACAAAATGTGGAAAAGTCAAAGGGTCTGAAAAGTTCCCAAATGCACTGTACATACATTCAGCAATTGCATTCTTCTCATATTCCTCACATCTCACCATACATCTGCCTGTAGTTATTGAACTCAACCTGCAGGAGGTTTGTCTGTTGTGCATGAGTGTGGTGAAACAGCTGCAGGTAAGGTTCTGACAGATGGGTGTCTTGGTGGTGGCAAGAACACACCCACAACATTTACATAATTTAGCAGACTCTTATCCTGAGTTATTTACAGTAGTGAGTGCACATTTTCATACTTTCTTTACATACTGGTCCCCCTACGAGCATCGAACACACAATCCTGGCATTGCAAGCGCCTACGCACTACCAACTGAGCCACATGGGACATATCAAAGCACACCCCAAGCCAACTCAACTTGGCTTCTGTCATGGCTGCAAACTTTTCTTGAGGAGAAAGACAAAAAACAAGGCCAAATCAGTGGGTGCAGTTCCCTTTAACCCTCCATACACAAAGGAAAGCTGTGTCAGTCTAATATGGTCAATTAAGACAGAAAATCATTTCTGAGTTATTAAAATATTGGTCATACCAGATGCTGACTGATTTTCTGATCCACACCTCTACTTTAAAAAAAGATATCTGTGACCAAGGGATGCATATCTGCATTCCCAGTCATGTAAAATCCATAGATTAGGTCCTAATAATTTTCTTATATGATCTGTAATTCAATAAAATCTTTGAAATTGTTGCATGCTGCGTTTATATTTTTGTTCATTGTACACTGCTCAAAAAAATAAAGGGAACATTAAAATAACACATCCCAGATCTGAATGAATGAAATATTCTTATGAAATACTTTTTTCTTTAAATAGTTGAATGTGCTGACAACAAAATCACACAAAAATTATCAATGGAAATCAAATTTATCAACCCATGGAGGTCTGGATTTGGAGTCACACTCAAAATTAAAGTGGAAAATCACACTACAGGCTGATCCAACTTTGATGTAATGTCCTTAAAACAAGTCAAAATGAGGATCAGTAGTGTGTGTGGCCTCCCTACAACGCCTGGGCATGCTCCTGATGAGGTGGTGGATGGTTTCCTGAGGGATCTCCTCCCAGACCTGGACTAAAGCATCCGCCAACTCCTGGACAGTCTGTGGTGCAACGTGGCGTTGGTGGATGGAGCGAGACATGATGTCCAAGATGTGCTCAATTGGATTCAGGTCTGGGGAACGGGCGGGACAGTCCATAGCATCAATGCCTTCCTCT
>NW_027006449.1:0-3039 GCF_036934945.1 Oncorhynchus masou masou
AGAGAGAGCGAGCGAGCGGGAATGAGAGAGAGCGAGCGAGCGGGAATGCGAGAGAGCGAGCGAGCGGGAATGCGAGAGAGAGCGAGCGAGGGGAATGCGAGAGAGAGCGAGCGAGAGGGAATGCGAGAGAGCGAGCGAGCGGAATGCGAGAGAGAGCGAGCGAGCGGGAATGCGAGAGAGAGCGAGCGAGCGGGAATGCGAGAGAGAGCGAGCGAGCGGGAATGCGAGAGAGAGCGAGCGAGCGGGAATGCGAGAGAGAGCGAGCGAGCGGGAATGCGAGAGAGAGCGAGCGAGCGAGAGGGAATGCGAGAGAGAGCGAGCGAGCGAGCGGGAATGCGAGAGAGAGCGAGCGAGCGAGCGGGAATGCGAGAGAGAGCGAGCGAGCGAGAGGGAATGCGGAGAGAGCGAGCGAGCGAGAGGGAATGCGAGAGAGAGCGAGAGGGAATGCGAGAGAGAGCGAGCGAGGGAATGCGAGAGAGAGCGAGCGAGAGGGAATGCGAGAGAGAGCGAGCGAGCGGAATGCGAGAGAGAGCGAGCGAGGGAATGCGAGAGAGCGAGCGAGAGGGAATGCGAGAGAGAGCGAGCGAGCGAGAGGGAATGCGAGAGAGAGCGGCGAGCGGAATGGGAGAGCGAGCGAGCTGGAATGCGGAGAGACGAGCGAGAGGAATGCGAGAGAGAGCGAGCGAGCGGGAATGCGAGAGAGAGCGAGCGAAGCGAGAGGAATGCGAGAGAGAGCGAGCGAGCGGGAATGCGAGAGAGAGCGAGCGAGCAAGGGAATGCGAGAGAGAGCGGGAATGCGAGAGAGAGCGAGCGAGAGCGAGGGGAATGCGAGAGAGAGCGAGCGAGCGAGCGGGAATGCGAGAGAGAGCGAGCGAGCGGGAATGCGAGAGAGAGCGAGCGAGAGAGAGGGAATGCGAGAGAGAGCGAGCGAGCGGGAATGGGAGAGAGAGCGAGCGAGAGGGAAGGCGAGAGAGAGCGAGCGAGAGGGAATGCGAGAGAGAGCGAGCGAGAGGGAATGCGAGAGAGAGCGAGCGAGAGGGAATGCGAGAGAGAGCGAGCAGAGGGAATGCGAGAGAGAGCGAGCGAGAGGGAATGCGAGAGAGAGCGAGCGAGAGGGAATGCGGAGAGAGAGCGAGCGAGAGGGAATGGGAGAGAGAGCGAGCGAGAGGAATGGGCGAGAGAGAGCGAGCGGAATGAGGAGAGAGCGAGCGAGCGGAATGGGAGAGAGAGCGAGCGAGAGGGAATGGGGAGAGAGCGAGCGAGAGGGAATGCGAGAGAGAGCGAGCGAGAGGGAATGCGAGAGAGAGCGAGCGAGAGGGAATGCGAGAGAGAGCGAGAGGGAATGCGAGAGAGAGCGAGAGGGAATGCGAGAGAGAGCGAGAGGGAATGCGAGAGAGAGCGAGAGGGAATGCGAGAGAGCGAGAGGGAATGCGAGCGAGAAGGCGAGAGGGAATGAGCGAGAGGGCGAGAGGGAATGAGCGAGAGGGCGAGAGGGAATGAGCGAGAGGGCGAGAGGGAATGAGCGAGAGGGCGAGAGGGAATGAGCGAGAGGGCGAGAGGGGAATGAGCGAGATGGGCGAGAGGGAATGAGCGAGAGGGCGAGAGGGAATGAGCGAGAGGGCGAGAGGGAATGGAGTGAGAGGGCGAGAGGGAATGAGCGAGAGGGCGAGAGGGAATGAGCGAGAGGGAGAGTGGGCTGAGCGAGATGGGCGAGAGGGAATGAGCGAGAGGGAATGAGCGAGAGGGAATGAGCGAGAGGGAATGGAGCAGAGGGCGAGAGGGAATGGAGCGAGAGGGCGAGAGGGAATGGGCGAGAGGGCGAGAGGGAATGAGCGAGAGGGCGAGAGGGAATGAGCGAGAGGGACTGAGAGGGAATGAGCGAGAGGGCGAGAGGGAATGAGCGAGAGAGCGTAGAGGGAATGAGCGAGAGGGCGAGAGGGAATGAGCGAGGAGGGCGAGAGGGAATGAGCGAGAGGGCGAGAGGGAATGAGCGAGAGGGAATGGGCGAGAGGGAATGGGCGCAGAGGAATGGGCTAGGAGGGAATGGGCGAGAGGGAATGGGCGAGAGGGAATGAAGTGAGAGGGAATGGGCTGAGAGGGAATGGGCGTAGAGGGAATGGGCGAGAGGGAATGGGCGAGAGGGAATGGGCGAGAGAGCGAGAGGGAATGAGCGAGAGGAATGGGCGAGGAGGGAATGGGCGAGAGGGAGAGAGCGAGAGGGAGAGAGCGAGAGGGAATGGAGGCGGAGAGAGCGAATGGGCGAGAGAGCGAGAGGGAATGGGCGAGAGAGCGAGAGGGAATGGGCGCAGAGAGCGAGAGGGAATGAGCGAGAGAGCGAGAGGGAATGAGCGAGAGGGAATGGGCAGAGGGAATGAGCGAGAGGGAATGGGCGAGAGAGCGAGAGGGAATGAGCGAGAGGGCGAGAGGGAATGAGCGAGAGGGCGAGAGGGAATGAGCGAGAGGGCGAGAGGGAATGAGCGAGAGGGAATGAGCGAGAGGGAATGGGCGTAGAGGGAATGGGCGAGAGGGAATGGGCGAGAGGGAATGGGCGAGAGGGAATGGGCGAGAGGGAATGAAGTGAGAGGGAATGGGCTGAGAGGGAATGGGCTGAGAGGGAATGGGCGAGAGGGAATGGGCGAGAGGGAATGGGCGAGAGAGCGAGAGGGAATGAGCGAGAGGGGAATGGGCGAGAGGGAATGGGCGAGAGGGAATGGGCGAGAGGGAATGGGCGAGAGGGAGAGAGCGAGAGGGAGAGAGCGAGAGGGAATGGGCGAGAGAGCGAATGGGCGAGAGAGCGAGAGAGGGAATGGGCGAGAGAGCGAGAGGGGAATGGGCGCAGAGAGCGAGAGGGAATGAGCGAGAGAGCGAGAGGAGGGAATGAGCGCAGAGGGAATGGGCGAGGAATGAGCGAGAGGGAATGGGCGAGAGAGCGAGAGGGGAATGGGCGAGAGAGCGAGAGGGAATGGGCGAGAGAGCGAGAGGGAATGGGCGAGAGAGCGAGAGGGAATGGGCGAGAGAGCGAGAGGGAATGGGCGAGAG
>NW_027006450.1:0-3039 GCF_036934945.1 Oncorhynchus masou masou
ATGAAGAAGGCGCGGTGAAGAAGGCGAAGGGGACGGTGAAGAAGTGCACGGGGACGGTGAAGAAGGCACGGGGACGGTGAAGAAGGCATCGGGACGGTGAAGAAGGCGGTGAAGAAGGCACAGGGACGGTGAAGGAGGCGGTGAAGAAGGCACGGGGATCGGTGAAGAAGGCGGTGAAGAAGGCACGGGGACGTGAAGAAGGCGGTGAAGAAGGCACGGGGACGGTGAAGGGCGGTGAAGAAGGCACGGGGACGGTGAAGAAGGCACGGGGACAGTGAAGAAGGCACGGGGACGGGTGAAGAAGGCACGGGACGGGTGAAGAAGGCACGGCGAAGAAGGCACAGGGACGGGTGAAGAAGGCACGGGACGGTGAAGAAGGCACAGGCGGACGAGTGAAGAAGGCGCGGGGACGGTGAAGAAGGCACGGGGACGGTGAAGAAGGACGGTGAAGAAGGCACGGGGGACGGTGAAGAAGGCAGTGAAGAAGGCACGAGGACGGTGAAGAAGGCACGGGACGGTGAAAAAGGCGCGGGGACGGTGAAGAAGGCACGGGGACGGGTGAAGAAGGCACGGGACGGTGAAGAAGGCACGGGGACGGTGAAGAAGGCACGGGACGGTGAAGAAGGCACGGGGACGTGAAGAAGGCACGGGACGGGAAGAAGCGGTGAAGAAGGCACAGGGACGGTGAAGAAGGCGGTGAAGAAGGCACGGGGACGGTGAAGAAGGCGGTGAAGAAGGCACGGGGACGGTGAAGGCAGTGAAGAAGGCACGGGGACGGTGAAGGCGGTGAAGAAGGCATGGGGACGGTGAAGAAGGCACGGGGACGGTGAAGAAGGCACGGGGACGGTGAAGAAGGCACGGGGACGGTGAAGAAGGCGGTGAAGAAGGCACGGGGACGGTGAAGGAGGCGGTGAAGAAGGCACGGGGACGGTGAAGAAGGCGGTGAAGAAGGCACGGGGACGGTGAAGAAGGCGGTGAAGAAGGCGGGACGGGGACGGTGAAGAAGGCGCGGGGACGGTGAAGAAGGCACGGGGACGGTGAAGAAGGCACGGGGACGGTGAAGAAGGCACGGGGACGGTGAAGAAGGCAGTGAAGAAGGCACGGGGACGGTGAAGAAGGCACGGGGACGGTGAAGAAGGCACGGGGACGGTGAAGAAGGCACGGGGACGGTGAAGAAGGCACGGGGACGGTGAAGAAGGCGGTGAAGAAGGCACGGGGACGGTGAAGAAGGCGGTGAAGAAGGCACGGGGACGGTGAAGAAGGCACGGTGAAGAAGGCACGGGGACGGTGAAAGAAGGCACGGGGACGGAAGAAGGAGGTGAAGAAGGCACGGGGACGGTGAAGAAGGCGGTGAAGAAGGCACAGGGACGGTGAAGAAGGCAGTGAAGAAGGCAACGGAAGGAGGCGGTGGAAGGCACAGGGACGGTGAAGAAGGCACGGGGACGGTGAAGAAGGCGGTGAAGAAGGCACGGGGACGGTGAAGAAGGCACGGGGACGGTGAAGAAGGCACGGGGACGGTGAAGAAGGCACGGGGACGGTGAAGAAGGCACGGGGACGGTGAAGAAGGCGCGGGGACGGTGAAGAAGGCGCAGGGACGGTGAAGAAGGCGGTGAAGAAGGCACGGGGACGGTGAAGAAGGCGGTGAAGAAGGCACGGGGACGGTGAAGAAGGCGGTGAAGAAGGCACGGGGACGGTGAAGAAGGCGGTGAAGGCACGGGACGGTGAAGGCGCGGTGAAGAAGGCATGGGCGGAAGACGGTGAAGAAGGCACGGGGACGGTGAAGAAGGCACGGGGACAGGAAGTAGCATGGGACGGGGAAGGGCACGGGGACGGTGAAGAAGACGGTGAAGAAGGCACGGGACGGTGAAGAAGGCGAAGAAGGCACAGGTACGGGTGAAGAAGGCATCGGGGACAGTGAATAAAGGGACGGTGAAAAAGGCGCTGGGACGGTGAAAAAGGCACGGGGACGGTGAAGAAGGCACGGGACGGTGAAGAAGGCAGTGAAGAAGGCACGGGACTGTGAAGAAGGCACGGGACGGTGAAAAAGGCGCTGGGACGTGTGAAGAAGGCACGGGGATCGGTGAAGAAGGCACGGGGACGGTGAAGGACGGCGACGGTGAAGTGAAGGCATGGGACGGAAGGGACGGTGAGGAAAGGCACGGGACGGAAGAAGGTGAAGAAGGCACGGGGACGGTGAAGAAGGCGGTGAAGAAGGCAGTGGACGGTGAAGAAGGCGGTGAAGAAGGCACGGGGACGGTGAAGGCGGTGAAGAAGGCACGGGGACGGTGAAGGCGGTGAAGAAGGCATGGGGACGGTGAAGAAGGCACGGGGACGGGTGAAGAAGGCACGGGAACGTGAAGAAGGCACGGGGACGTGAAGGCGAAGAAGGCACGGGGGACGGTGAAGGAGGGCGGTGAAGAAGGCACGGGGACGGTGAAGAAGGCGTGAGGAAGGCACGGGGACGGTGAAGAAGGTGGTGAAGAAGGCACGGGGCGCAAGAAGGCGGTGAAGAAGGCACGGGGACGTGGAAGGCGTGAAGAAGGCACGGGGACGGTGAAGAAGGCACATGGCACGGTAGAAGAAGGCACGGGGACGGTGAAGAAGGCACAGGGACGGGGAAGAAGGCACGGGGACGGTGAAGAAGGCACGGGGACGGTGAAGAAGACGGTGAAGAAGGCACGGGGACGGTGAAGAAGGCGGTGGAGAAGGCGACAGGTACGGTGAAGAAGGCGGGAAAAGCACGGGTGGAAAAAGGCACGGGACGGTGAAAAAGGCACGGGGACGGTGTGAAGAAGGCACGGGACGGTGAAGAAGGCACGGGGACGGTGAAGAAGGCAACGGGGACGCGGTGAAGAAGGCACGGGGACGTGAAGAAGGGCGGGGACGGCGAGGAAGGCGTAGAGGACGGTGGGAAGGCACGGGACGGTGAAGACGGGCGTGGAAAGGCACGGGACGGTGAAAAAGGCACGGGGACGGTGAAGAAGGCACGGGGACGGTGAAAAAGGCACGGGACGGTGAAGAAGGCACGGGGACGGTGAA
>NW_027006451.1:0-3038 GCF_036934945.1 Oncorhynchus masou masou
AGTTTACATACACTTAGGTTGGAGTCATTAAAACTCGTTTACATACACTTAGGTTGGAGTCATTAAAACTTAGTTTACATACACTTAGGTTGGAGTCATTAAAACTAGTTTACATACACTTAGGTTGGAGTCATTAAAACTAGTTTACATACACTTAGGTTGGAGTCATTAAAACTCGTTTACATACACTTAGGTTGGAGTCATTAAAACTTGTTTACATACACTTAGGTTGGAGTCATTAAAACTCGTTTACATACACTTAGGTTGGAGTCATTAAAACTCGTTTTTTAACCACTCCACAAATTACATTTCTTGTTAACAAACTATAGTTTTGGCAAGTCGGTAAGGACATCTACTTTGAGCATGACACAGTTGTAAATGACACATGACACAGTTGTAAATGAGAACTTGTTCTCAACTGGCCTACCTGTTTAAGTAAAGATGTTCTCAACTGGCCTACCTGTTTAAGTAAAGGTGTTCTCAACTGGCCTACCTGTTTAAGTAAAGATGTTCTCAACTGGCCTACCTGTTTAAGTAAAGGTGTTCTCAACTGGCCTACCTGTTTAAGTAAAGGTGTTCTCAACTGGCCTACCTGTTTAAGTAAAGGTGTTCTCAACTGGCCTACCTGTTTAAGTAAAGGTGTTCTCAACTGGCCTACCTGTTTAAGTAAAGGTGTTCTCAACTGGCCTACCTGTTTAAGTAAAGGTGTTCTCAACTGGCCTACCTGTTTAAGTAAAGGTGTTCTCAACTGGCCTACCTGTTTAAGTAAAGATGTTCTCAACTGGCCTACCTGTTTAAGTAAAGGTGTTCTCAACTGGCCTACCTGTTTAAGTAAAGGTGTTCTCAACTGGCCTACCTGTTTAAGTAAAGATGTTCTCAACTGGCCTACCTGTTTAAGTAAAGGTGTTCTCAACTGGCCTACCTGTTTAAGTAAAGATGTTCACAACTGGCCTACCTGTTTAAGTAAAGGTGTTCTCAACTGGCCTACCTGTTTAAGTAAAGGTGTTCTCAACTGGCCTACCTGTTTAAGTAAAGGTGTTCTCAACTGGCCTACCTGTTTAAGTAAAGGTGTTCTCAACTGGCCTACCTGTTTAAGTAAAGGTGTTCTCAACTGGTCTACCTGTTTAAGTAAAGGTGTTCTCAACTGGCCTACCTGTTTAAGTAAAGGTGTTCTCAACTGGCCTACCTGTTTAAGTAAAGATGTTCTCAACTGGCCTACCTGTTTAAGTAAAGGTGTTCTCAACTGGCCTACCTGTTTAAGTAAAGGTGTTCTCAACTGGCCTACCTGTTTAAGTAAAGGTGTTCTCAACTGGCCTACCTGTTTAAGTAAAGGTGTTCTCAACTGGCCTACCTGTTTAAGTAAAGGTGTTCTCAACTGGCCTACCTGTTTAAGTAAAGGTGTTCTCAACTGGCCTACCTGTTTAAGTAAAGGTGTTCTCAACTGGCCTACCTGTTTAAGTAAAGGTGTTCTCAACTGGCCTACCTGTTTAAGTAAAGGTGAAATAAAAATGAAAAAATATTTTTGAGCTACAGCCGTCTTCGTTTCCTTCAGACCGGTCGAAGATAGCGGATATCATTACGCTAATGTCGGGAAGGGCGCTTTCCTGGGCTACGACAGTTTGGGAGCAACAATCTGCCATTTGTGGTCATCTGGAGGAATTTATGGCAGAGGCGAGAAAGGTATTCGAGTCTCCGGTATCTGGGAGAAAGGCGGCCAGTTAACTGCTTGTCTTACGTCAAAACTCCCGTAGTGTGGCAGACTATGCGGGTTGATTTCCGCACGTTGGCCGCCTGGAATCCGGAGTCTCTTTTCGATACTTTTCTGCACGGATTATCTGAGGATGTAAAGGATGAGCTAGCTGCTCGGGAATTACCAGTGGTCCTCGACTCCTTATCGCCCTAACCATCAAAATCAATGGACGCCTAAGGTAGGAGTGAGAGGAGGTCTGGTCTCAGGCACACTTATGTACCCGCTATGGCTCGTTCACCTTCATGGGAATCCGGAAGTTTCCGAAAGCAGCTTTTCCAAGAGGATTCGAAGCCACCCGAGCCCTCTCGTGAATCTATGATGGGTGAGTTGGATACTCCTGAGCCTGTGCAGTTGGGAAGAGCTCGGTTGTCAATTTGGGAGTGCTCACGAAGGATGAACAGTAACTGTCATCAGGACATTTCATAGCTACCTGTCCTATTAGGAAACCCTCTCTCGTGGGTACCAGCGCTATCGTGAATCAGACAGGGAGTTCCCTGATTCCCATCACCCGCACACCCTTTATGTGCTTGGATTGGTCTACCCACAGCGCAAGTCTCTCCGAGTGCTCATTGACTCTGGGGCTGATGAATGTCTTATGGATGCCACGATAGCTTCAGAGCTTGGTATTCCCACTCAGCCTCGCTCTGTGCCCATGGACGCTGGGGCACTGGGCGGCCGCTCTATAGGGGAGGTCAACCATAGTACTGTGCCCGTTCAATTATGGGTTTCTGGTAACCACAGTGAGACAATACGGTTCCTCCTCATTGCATCTCCCCATGTTTTGGTTGTGTTGCGATTTTCCTGGCTACAAAAATACAATCCTGTGATTGACTGGACCACAAGCGCCATCCTGGGTTGGAGTCCTTTTTGCCCACTGCCTTCAAGCAGCACAGCCTTCCCTAAGTCGTCTTCCTCAGGACGTGAGCAAGACTGTGGATGTCTCTGCCTTTCCCACTGAGTACCATGACCTCCTGGGTGTCTTCAGTAAGGTGCTACTTCCCTTCCACTGCGCCCGTCCTTATGACTGTGCCATTGATCTCTTACTCCGTACCTCTCCTCTCAGTTTGAACCTCTCCAGGGGTACACCATATTTTCCAAGTTGGACCTTTGAAATGCCTACCACCTGATTTAGATACACGAGGAGGATGAGTGGAAGACAGCCTTCAAACACAGCCAGTGGACATTATGAGTACCAGGTCAAGCCATTTGGACTCACCAACGCCCTGCTGTTTTCCAGGCTTTGGTCAATGATGTACTTCAGGACATGTTAAACCGGTTTGTGTTCGTG
>NW_027006452.1:0-3037 GCF_036934945.1 Oncorhynchus masou masou
CATCTACTTTGTGCATGACACAAGTCATGTTTCTAACAATTGTTTTCAGAGATTATTTCACTTATCATTCACTGTATCACAATTCCAGTGGGTCAGACGTTTACATACACTAAGTTGACTGTGCCTTTAAACAGCTTGGAAAATTCCAGAAAATTAAATCTTGGCTTTAGAAGCTTCTGATAAGCTAATTGACATAATTTGAGTCAATTGGAGGTGTACCTGTGCTTGTATTCCAAGGCCTACCTTCAAACTCATTGCCTCTTTGCTTAAAATCAAAAGAAATCAGCCAACGCCTCAGAAAATAAATTGTAGACCTCCGCAAATCTGGTTCATCCTTGGGAGCAATTTCCAAATGCCTGAAGGTACCACGTTCATCTGTACAAATAATAGTACGCAAGTATAAACACCATGGGACCACTCGGGCCACCATACCACTCAGGAAGGAGAGCAGTGTTCTGTCTCCTTGGGAGATGAACGTACTTTGGTGCGAAAAGGTGCAAATCAATCCCAGAACAACGGCGAAGGACCTTGTGAAGATGCTGGAGGAAAGCGGGTACAAAAGTATCTATATCCACAGTAAACCGAGTGCTATCTCGACGTAAACCTGAAAGGCCACTCAGCAAGGAACAAAGCCACTGCTCCAAAACCGCCTTAAAAAGCCAGACTACGGTTTGCATCTGCACATGGGGACAAAGATCGTACTTTTTGGAGTCATGTCCTCTGGCCTGATGATACAAAAAACAGAACTGTATAGCCATAATGATGTCATTTATATTTGGAGAAAAAAGGGGAGGCTTGCAAGCCGAAGAACCCCATCCCAACCGCGAAGCACAGGGGGTGGCTGCATCATGTTGTGGGGGTGCTTTGCCGCAGGAGGGACTGGTGCACTTCACAAAATAGATGGCGCCATGAGGCAGGAAAACGATGTGGATATATTGAAGAAACATCTCAAGACATCGTCAGTTGAAGTTAAAGCTTGGTCGCAACTGGGTCTTCCGAAATGGACAATGACCCCATGCATACTCTCCAAAGTTGTGGCAAAATGGCTTGAGGACCATCAGAGTCATGGTATTGGAGTAGGCCATCACGAAGCCCTGACCCTCAATCTTGTAGAAAAATGTGCGGGCAGAACTGAAAGCAGTGTGTCGGAGCAATGAGGCCGACAAACCTGACTCAGTTACACCAGCCTCTGTCAGGAGGAATGGGCCAAAATTCACCCAACTTATTGTTGGAAGCTTGGGGAAGGCTACCCGAAACGTTTGACCCAAGCTAAACTATTTAACGGCAATGCTGCCAAATACTAATTAGTGTACGTAAGCTTCTGACCCACTGGAAATGTGATGAAGGAAATAAAATCTGAAATAAATGATCTCTCACTATTATTCTGACATGTTCACATTCTTAAAATCAAAGTGGTGACCCTACCTGACCTAAGACAGGGAACTTTTACTAGGATTGAATGTCAGGAATTAGTGAAAAACTGAGTTTAAATCTATTTGGCGAAGGTGTACAACAACAAGTGGGACACAATCATGAAGTGGAACGACATTTATTGGATATTTCAAACTTTTTTAACAAATCAAAAACTGAAAAATTGGGCGTGCAAAATTATTCAGCCCCTTTACTTTCAGTGCAGCAAACTCTCTCCAGAAGTTCAGTGAGGATCTCTGAATGATCCAATGTTGACCTAAATGACTAATGATGATAAATACAATCCACCTGTGTGTAATCAAGTCTCCGTATAAATGCACCTGCACTGTGATAGTCTCAGAGGTCCGTTAAGAGCGCAGAGAGCATCATGAAGAACAAGGAACACACCAGGCAGGTCCGAGATACTGTTGTGAAGAAGTTTAAAGCCGGATTTGGATACAAAAAGATTTCCCAAGCTTTAAACATCCCAAGGAGCACTGTGCAAGCGATAATATTGAAATGGAAGGAGTATCAGACCACTGCAAATCTACCAAGACCTGGCCGTCCCTCTAAACTTTCAGCTCATACAAGGAGAAGACTGATCAGAGATGCAGCCAAGAGGCCCATGATCACTCTGGATGAACTGCAGAGATCTACAGCTGAGGTGGGAGACTCTGTCCATAGGACAACAATCAGTCGTATATTGCACAAATCTGGCCTTTATGGAAGAGTGGCAAGAAGAAAGCCATTTCTTAAAGATATCCATAAAAAGTGTTGTTTAAAGTTTGCCACAAGCCACCTGGGAGACACACCAAACATGTGGAAGAAGGTGCTCTGGTCAGATGAAACCAAAATTGAACTTTTTGGCAACAATGCAAAACGTTATGTTTGGCGTAAAAGCAACACAGCTCATCACCCTGAACACACCATACCCACTGTCAAACATGGTGGTGGCAGCATCATGGTTTGGGCCTGCTTTTCTTCAGCAGGGACAGGGAAGATGGTTAAAATTGATGGGAAGATGGATGGAGCCAAATACAGGACCATTCTGGAAGAAAACCTGATGGAGTCTGCAAAGACCTGAGACTGGGACGGAGATTTGTCTTCCAACAAGACAATGATCCAAAACATAAAGCAAAATCTACAATGGAATGGTTCAAAAATAAACATATCCAGGTGTTAGAATGGCCAAGTCAAAGTCCAGACCTGAATCCAATCGAGAATCTGTGGAAAGAACTGAAAACTGCTGTTCACAAATGCTCTCCATCCAACCTCACTGAGCTCGAACTGTTTTGCAAGGAGGAATGGGAAAAAATTTCAGTCTCTCGATGTGCAAAACTGATAGAGACATACCCTAAGCGACTTACAGCTGTAATCGCAGCAAAAGGTGGCGCTACAAAGTATTAACTTAAGGGGGCTGAATAATTTTGCACGCCCAATTTTTCAGTTTCTGATTTGTTAAAAAGTTTGAAATATCCAATAAATGTCGTTCCACTTCATGATTGTGTCCCACTTGTTGTTGATTCTTCACAAAAAAATACAGTTTTATATCTTTATGTTTGAAGCCTGAAATGTGGCAAAAGGTCGCAAAGTTCAAGGGGCCGAATACTTTCGCAAGGCACTGTAT
>NW_027006453.1:0-3036 GCF_036934945.1 Oncorhynchus masou masou
TGTTTAGTGAGTCCGCCAGGTCAAAGGCAGTAGGGATGATGACCAAGGTTGTTCTCTGTTTAGTGAGTCCTCCAGATCAGAGGCAGTAGGGATGACCAGGGATGTTCTCTGTTTAGTGAGTCCTCCAGATCAGAGGCAGTAGGGAGGACCAGGGTTGCTGTTCTCTTGATAAGTGTGTGAATTGGACCATTTTCCTGTCCTGATAAGCATTTAAAATGTAACGACTACTTTTGGGTGTTAGGGAAAATGTATGGAGTAAAAAGTACAGTATTTTCTATATTAAATGTAGTGAAGTAAAAGTAAAACTTGTCGAAAATATAAATACTAAAGTAAACTACAGATACTTTAAAGTACTCCTTAAGTAGTTTTGGGGGGGATTTTTTTACTTAAGTACTTTACACCACTGTATGCAATGACTGGCATGACAAGAGGAACTGATGATGTACTACCCAATATAGAAGTTGCACCTTCTGCATTCTACTACTAAAACTTACAAGAGTAAGTTGAAAGCAGAATTGAGTCTCTTAAAACATATATATTATTATTATTATTTTTTTCGGAGGGGGGTAATAACCATCTATCTACCATGTTAACCCTCTAGGCTGCTATAATACACCATGAACTGCATAAACCTAAGATGGAAGAGCATGACAGGCTTGGTTTTAACTTAATGCAGGACATGAAAAGTTAAAAAGTGGCAGTACAGTAGTCTGTAGGCTTTAACAGGAAGAATAACTTCTGATTGGCACCAAACATTTTTGAAAATCGATATAATATACACACGAAACGCTACATTGTAGCCAGAGCCAATATATTATTAAGAACGTAATATCGAGACCGTGCGCAATAATTTCATGACTGAAAGCACCCACCTGCTCAAAACCCGCGCTGTAATCCTAACAGTTCTGCCATGCATGCACCCGTTATTGTGGCGGAGATGACGGTGAAAGGATAATACACAGCCTACAGGCCTTTCTCTCTCTGCTGTCTGTATTTGTGTTTGTGACTATTACAGCCGGTAGTGAAGAAATCTTCTGACACTTCTAAGCCACACCCAGGCTGCATTGTTACTTCCTGATTTTGGAACATATGACGACAGCACGCCCACATTGTATTAAAAATATAATTTAAATATGTCTATGACGGGGTTGGAGGGGGGCAGGGATAGCATCAACATAGTTGCGGGTAGAGGAATTGTCCTTCGGCAGTCCTGTGTTCACAACAGCGCAGGAGAGAAGTATAACGTAAATGTGCCAATGAACCTATTTTATATTAGACACACGGGGGCGCTATTTACTCACTTTTCAACTGTCGCATGTGCACATATCATAATAACTGGTAATTTAATTTCTCCTTTATTTAACCAGGCAAGTCAGTTAAGAACACATTCTTATTTTCAATGACGGCCTGGGAACAGTGGGTTAACTGCCTGTTCAGGGGCAGAACGACAGATTTGTACCTTGTCAGCTCAGGCTTTTTGAACTCACAACCTTCCGGTTACTAGTCCAACGCTCTAACCACTAGTCCAACCTGCCAAGGTTAGCATGTATTGGGAGTATGATCTTTGACCCTCATCATTATTCACGATTCACTCAGGATTATCCATAATAATGTTGGCATCCACATTAATGTAGAAATGTTTAGAAACACATTCTATTCTTATTTATAAAGCAGAAGAAGGGATGTGGAGGTCTGGAGGTTGGGAGGAGGAGGAAAGAGAGGAATGAAGTTAGACTAAAGCAGAAGGAGGGATGTGGAGGTCTGGAGGTTGGGAGGAGGAGGAAAGAGAGGAATGAAGTTAGACTAAAGCAGAAGGAGGGATGTGGAGGTCTGGAGGTTGGGAGGAGGAGGAAAGAGAGGAATGAAGTTAGACTAAAGCAGAAGGAGGGATGTGGAGGTCTGGAGGTTGGGAGGAGGAGGAAAGAGAGGAATGAAGTTAGACTAAAGCAGAAGGAGGGATGTGGAGGTCTGGAGGTTGGGAGGAGGAGGAAAGAGAGGAATGAAGTTAGACTAAAGCAGAAGGAGGGATGTGGAGGTCTGGAGGTTGGGAGGAGGAGGAAAGAGAGGAATGAAGTTAGACTAAAGCAGAAGGAGGGATGTGGAGGTCTGGAGGTTGGGAGGAGGAGGAAAGAGAGGAATGAAGTTAGACTAAAGCAGAAGGAGGGATGTGGAGGTCTGGAGGTTGGGAGGAGGAGGAAAGAGAGGAATGAAGTTAGACTAAAGCAGAAGGAGGGATGTGGAGGTCTGGAGGTTGGGAGGAGGAGGAAAGAGAGGAATGAAGTTAGACTAAAGCAGAAGGAGGGATGTGGAGGTCTGGAGGTTGGGAGGAGGAGGAAAGAGAGGAATGAAGTTAGACTAAAGCAGAAGGAGGGATGTGGAGGTCTGGAGGTTGGGAGGAGGAGGAAAGAGAGGAATGAAGTTAGAGACTAAAGCAGAAGGAGGGATGTGGAGGTCTGGAGGTTGGGAGGAGGAGGAAAGAGAGGAATGAAGTTAAGACTAAAGCAGAAGGAGGGATGTGGAGGTCTGGAGGTTGGGAGGAGGAGGAAAGAGAGGAATGAAGTTAGACTAAAGCAGAAGGAGGGATGTGGAGGTCTGGAGGTTGGGAGGAGGAGGAAAGAGAGGAATGAAGTTAGACTAAAGCAGAAGGAGGGATGTGGAGGTCTGGAGGTTGGGAGGAGGAGGAAAGAGAGGAATGAAGTTAGACTAAAGCAGAAGGAGGGATGTGGAGGTCTGGAGGTTGGGAGGAGGAGGAAAGAGAGGAATGAAGTTAATTAAAGAATAAAGCAGAAGGAGGGATGTGGAGGTCATTAAAAGTGACTCCAAAAAATACACAATACATTATTTACCACTCATTTCTATTGAGCACAAAATATTCTGAAACAGTAATTATTGCTCATATTTGTCAAGGATGTTAATAATTTAGGACCTTTACTGTATGTTGTGCCCTCAGAAGTGCCAAAGTGATGCCATATAAGTGTTTTTTCCAATGTCCTCGAATGGAGGGTGTATTTTTACATGCTGGACTTTAGAAACAGC
>NW_027006454.1:0-3036 GCF_036934945.1 Oncorhynchus masou masou
GTTTGTTAGGGGTAGATCATCTTTAATATTGTGTTTGTTAGGGGTAGATATTCTTTAATATTGTGTTTGTTAGGGGTAGATCATCTTTAATATTGTGTTTGTTAGGGGTAGATCATCTTTAATATTGTGTTTGTTAGGGGTAGATATTCTTTAATATTGTGTTTGTTAGGGGTGTAGATCATCTTTAATATTGTGTTTGTTAGGGGTAGATATTCTTTAATATTGTGTTTGTTAGGGTGAGATCATCTTTAATATTGTGTTTGTTAGGGGTAGATCTTTAATATTGTGTTTGTTAGGGGGTAGATCATCTTTAATATTGTGTTTGTTAGGGGGTAGATCATCTTTAATATTGTGTTTGTTAGGGGTAGATCATCTTTAATATTGTGTTTGTTAGGGGTAGATATTCTTTAATATTGTGTTTGTTAGGGGGTAGATCATCTTTAATATTGTGTTTGTTAGGGGTAGATATTCTTTAATATTGTGTTTGTTAGGGGGTAGATCATCTTTAATATTGTGTTTGTTAGGGGGTAGATATTCTTTAATATTGTGTTTGTTAGGGGTAGAATCATCTTTAATATTGTATTTGTTGGGGGTAGATCATCTTTAATATTGTGTTTGCTAGGGGTAGATCATCTTTAATATTGTGTTTGCTAGGGGGTAGATCATCTTTAATATTGTGTTTGTTAGGGGGTAGATCATCTTTAATATTGTGTTTGTTAGGGGGTAGATCATCTTTAATATTGTGTTTGTTAGGGGGTAGATCATCTTTAATATTGTGTTTGTTAGGGGTAGATACATCTTTAATATTGTGTTTGTTAGGGGGTAGATCATCTTTAATATTGTGTTTGTTAGGGGTAGATCATCTTTAATATTGTGTTTGTTAGGGGTAGATCATCTTTAATATTGTGTTTGTTAGGGGTAGATCATGCTTTAATATTGTGTTTGTTAGGGGGTAGATCATCTTTAATATTGTGTTTGTTAGGGGGTAGATCATCTTTAATATTGTGTTTGTTAGGGGTAGATCATCTTTAATATTGTGTTTGTTAGGGGGTAGATCATCTTTAATATTGTGTTTGTTAGGGGGTAGATCATTCTTTAATATTGTGTTTGTTAGGGGTAGATCATCTTTAATATTGTGTTTGTTAGGGGGTAGATCATCTTTAATATTGTGTTTGTTAGGGGGTAGATCATCTTTAATATTGTGTTTGTTAGGGGTAGATCATCTTTAATATTGTGTTTGTTAGGGGTAGATCATCTTTAATATTGTGTTTGTTAGGGGGTAGATCATCTTTAATATTGTGTTTGTTAGGGGTAGATCATCTTTAATATTGTGTTTGTTAGGGGGTAGATCATCTTTAATATTGTGTTTGTTAGGGGTAGATCATCTTTAATATTGTGTTTGTTAGGGGGTAGATCATCTTTAATATTGTGTTTGTTAGGGGGTAGATCATCTTTAATATTGTGTTTGTTAGGGGGTAGATCATCTTTAATATTGTGTTTGTTAGGGGGTAGATCATCTTTAATATTGTGTTTGTTAGGGGGTAGATCATCTTTAATATTGTGTTTGTTAGGGGGTAGATCATCTTTAATATTGTGTTTGTTAGGGGGTAGATCATTCTTTAATATTGTGTTTGTTAGGGGGTAGATCATCTTTAATATTGTGTTTGTTAGGGGTAGATCATCTTTAATATTGTGTTTGTTAGGGGTAGATCATTCTTTAATATTGTGTTTGTTAGGGGTAGATCATCTTTAATATTGTGTTTGTTAGGGGGTAGATCATCTTTAATATTGTGTTTGTTAGGGGGTAGATCATCTTTAATATTGTGTTTGTTAGGGGTAGATCATTCTTTAATATTGTGTTTGTTAGGGGTAGATCATCTTTAATATTGTGTTTGTTAGGGGGTAGATCATCTTTAATATTGTGTTTGTTAGGGGTAGATCATCTTTAATATTGTGTTTGTTAGGGGTAGATATTCTTTAATATTGTGTTTGTTAGGGGGTAGATCATCTTTAATATTGTGTTTGTTAGGGGGTAGATCATCTTTAATATTGTGTTTGTTAGGGGTAGATCATCTTTAATATTGTGTTTGTTAGGGGGTAGATCATCTTTAATATTGTGTTTGTTAGGGGGTAGATCATCTTTAATATTGTGTTTGTTAGGGGGTAGATCATCTTTAATATTGTGTTTGTTAGGGGTAGATCATTCTTTAATATTGTGTTTGTTAGGGGTAGATCATCTTTAATATTGTGTTTGTTAGGGGTAGATCATCTTTAATATTGTGTTTGTTAGGGGGTAGATATTCTTTAATATTGTGTTTGTTAGGGGTAGATCATCTTTAATATTGTGTTTGTTAGGGGGTAGATCATCTTTAATATTGTGTTTGTTAGGGGGTAGATCATCTTTAATATTGTGTTTGTTAGGGGGTAGATATTCTTTAATATTGTGTTTGTTAGGGGGTAGATCATCTTTAATATTGTGTTTGTTAGGGGGTAGATCATCTTTAATATTGTGTTTGTTAGGGGGTAGATCATCTTTAATATTGTGTTTGTTAGGGGTAGATCATCTTTAATATTGTGTTTGTTAGGGGGTAGATCATCTTTAATATTGTGTTTGTTAGGGGGTAGATCATCTTTAATATTGTGTTTGTTAGGGGGTAGATCATCTTTAATATTGTGTTTGTTAGGGGGTAGATCATCTTTAATATTGTGTTTGTTAGGGGTAGATCATCTTTAATATTGTGTTTGTTAGGGGGTAGATCATTCTTTAATATTGTGTTTGTTAGGGGGTAGATCATCTTTAATATTGTGTTTGTTAGGGGGTAGATCATTCTTTAATATTGTGTTTGTTAGGGGTAGATCATCTTTAATATTGTGTTTGTTAGGGGGTAGATCATCTTTAATATTGTGTTTGTTAGGGGTAGATCATCTTTAATATTGTGTTTGTTAGGGGTAGATCATTCTTTAATATTGTGTTTGTTAGGGGGTAGATCATCTTTAATATTGTGTTTGTTAGGGGGTAGATCATCTTTAATATTG
>NW_027006455.1:0-3032 GCF_036934945.1 Oncorhynchus masou masou
GCAAAAGTCACCTGCCAGTATTTTTCCATGGGGCAGAGAGAAGCAAGCTTCCAAGAAGCTTCCACCTTGAGGATTGATTCCAAACAACGTTTGCCATGTTTCGGTCGATATTATGTAGTTAATCCGGAAAAGTTTCACGTTGTAGGTGACTGCATTTTCGGTTCGGTAGCCAGGCTAATGTAGAAAACGGAACGATTTCTCCTACACACAGACGTTTCAGGAAACACTGCGCATTGGCAGGCTGGGAGTCTCCCTCATTGAAAACATCAGAAGCTCTTCTCAAAGGTAAATGATTTTATTTTATTTGTTATCTGGTTTTGTGAAAATGTTATGTGCTACATGCTACACAAAATGCTATGCTAGCTTTGTATACTCTTACAAATTAGTCAATTTCTATGGTTCAAAAGGTATTTTGAAAATCTGAGATGACAGTGTGTGTTGTTAAGAAAAGGCTAAGCTTGGTGAGCAAACGCATTATTTTAATTCTTGTTTGCGATTTTCAGAAATCGTTAACGTTGCGTTATGCTAATGAGCCTGAGGTTTAGTCACAATCCCGGATCCGGGGAGAGTAAGCAACACTCACTCAATAAGCCATTCATCCTCAACAGCTCCCGCCTGGAGGATTACAGGACAACATTTCAGTTCTGCAGAATGAACAAGTTGTGCTTTCTGCCAGGCCACCTTGCTACCACATTCAGCAGCGTCTTTTGTGCATCACAACCAGCGGTGGAAAAAGTACCCAATTATCATACTTGAGCGAAAGTAAATATACTTTAATAGAAAATGACAAGTAAAAGTGAAAGACACCCAGTAAAATACTACTTGAGTAAAATTCTAAAAGTATTTGGTTTTAAATATACTTTAGTATCAAAAGTAAATGTCATCGCTAAAATGTATGGCTTTTTTCGGGCCACTCTTCCGAGCCCAGCTCTGTGGAATGTATGGCTTAAAGTGGTCCTATGGACAGATACTTCAATCTCTGCTGTGGAGCTTTGCAGCTCCTTCAGGGTTATCTTTGGTCTCTTTGTTGCCTCTGATTAATGCCCTCCTTGCCTGGTCTGTGAGTTTTGGTGGGCAACCCTTGCTTGGCAGGTTTGTTGTGGTGCCATATTATTTTCATTTTTGAATAATGGATTTAATGGAGCTCCGTGGGATGTTCAAAGTTTCTGATATTTTTTTTATAACCCATCCCTGATTGGTACTTCTCCACAACTTTGTCCCTGACCTGTTTGGAGAGCTCCTTGGTTTTCATTGTGCCGCATGCTTGGTGGTGCCTCTTTTTTAGTGGTGTTGCAGACTCTGGGGCCTTTCAGAACAGGGATATATATACGGAGATCATGTGACAGATCATGTGACACTTAGATTGCACACAGGTGGACTTTTTAAAATTAATATCGTAACGTCTGAAGGTAATTGGTTGCACCAGATCTTTTTAAGGGGCTTCACAGCAAATGGGGTGAATACATATGCACGCACCACTTTTCTGTTATTATTATTATTATTATTTTAATTAAACAAGTAATTTTTTTCATTTCACTTCACCAATTTGGACTGTTTAGTGTATGTCTATTACATGAAGTCCAAATAAAATAGGAAAAACGCCAAGGGGGTGAATAGTTTTGCAAGGCACTGTATATACATTGAGTGTACAAAATATTAAGAACACCTACCTAGTATTCAGTTACACCCCCTTTTGCCCCCAGAACAGACTCAATTTGCCTGGGCATGGACTCTACAAAGTTTCAAAGGTCTTCCACAGGGATGCTGTCCCATGTTGAACTTTCACCTGGATTCACCTGGTCAGTCAATGTCATGGAAAGAGCAGGTGTTCATAATGTTTTGTATACTCAGTGTAAGTTTTATTGAATAACAGCAGGTCTGTCACAGCAGGTCTGTTTCTGCAATGACTGTCACTGTATGATTCTATAAATGCAAGTGAAAGGTTTGCCTTTATCAATCCAACAATTCAGGATTTTTCATGCTCCACACATTTGATTGAATCCAATACCTTGATTTTGATTGAATTCAAGTTATATTATTTTATATTATGGTCTAGTATCAACAACAAGTCTGATTTATTCACCTGTTGTTTTAAGCCACTCTATTTTGTTGCTTTGGGTAATGGTTAGGGGACCTGAGGACTCAATGAAAGCTTATTGCATTTGACAGCTGCTTTATGCTTATGGCTACAACCTGGACTTATCGAATTCTGGAGCAAATATACCAATGGACTGAAATGTCAGATTTTTAAATCAGTGATAGATAGAGAGGGGGTTTTATGAAAGATTTAGTTGGATTGTTTGGGAAATGACAACTCAAATTGTGGAACAGAAAATCAGAGCTGTCCTTTCAGGAATTTAAAAAGATCATGTAACGATTCCCAGTGCTTCAAATAAACACTATTGTAAAGATATAACTAGGTGAGTATGTAGTGGGCAAATATATTTGACATGTGTATATACAGTATATTGTACCGTGCATTCGGAAAGTATTCAGACCTCTTGACTCTTTCCATGTTTTGTTACCTAAAAGCCTTTTTCAAAAATGTATTAAATAGTTTTTCCCCTCATCAATCTACACATAATACCCCATAATGATCTACAGACTATTCCCTCAATCAACCTCATGGATGGGTTTTTGCTCTGACATACATTGTCAACTGTGGGACCTTATATAGACAATTCAAGGGGTCTGAATACTTTCCGAATTCATTCAGACCCCTTGACTTTTTCCACATTTTGTTGCGTTACAGCCTTACCCCATCATGACAAAACAAGTGTTTGCAAATGCATTAAAATAAAACAGAAATATCATATTAACATAAGTATTCAGACCCTTTGCTATGAGACTCAAAATTGAGCTATGGTGCGTTCTGTATCCATTGATCATCCTTGAGATGTTTCTACAACTTGATTGGAGTCCACCTGTGGTAAATTCAATTGATTGGACATGATTTGAAAAGGCACATATCCACCTTTTGCTGCGATTACAGCTGTAAGTCGCTTGGGGTATGTCTCTATCAGTTTTGCACA
>NW_027006456.1:0-10000 GCF_036934945.1 Oncorhynchus masou masou
ATGTACTTCGTTTAGTTACACGTATTGCTACACGGTTTCCTCTGTTACATGACTCTGGAAGCTCTAGAGACAGAGATACTAGATCGAAACACACACAGCTTAAGGAATACTGTTTCAGATTGTGAAATGCATTATAGAACAACACTGTAGTCGTATTGTAAGAAATGTTTTAGAGAAAGGGAATGCATCACTGTTGCCATTGCTTTTTGTTAGAGCTGTAGAAATACATTATAGATCAGCAACAACACATTATTGTATCACTCTATGGAAATACATTATAGATCAGAAACACACTGTTTTCCATTACCTCTGTTACGGCTATAGAAAATACATTATAGATCAGCAACACACGGTTTTCAATTACCTCTGTACGGCTATAGAAATTACATTATAGATCAGCAACACACAGTTTTCCATTGTGAATGTGAGTCCCAACCGTTCCATGAGCGTGTCTGAAATTCTATACTGTAGTTTAGGCCGAAGATTATCCAGAGGTTTAACTATCCCCGATATACTGTTACTTCCTGATTCTGCTGGTCCATATGAAATCAATGGTGGCAAAGACAAAGAGCATGTTAAAAGGCTCAGCCGACCCATAAACAGATGATGCACTTCCACAGAATGGCATAAAATCATTTTAGCTCCCGTCAGAGACAGAGAGATAGACCCACAGTAAAATGTCCCTAAACCTCACCACTGAAAAACACTTTGATTGTGCTGGCTTTGCAACATCCACTGGCTTGGAAACGAGCAACCGAAGGTAAGGGGGAGGTAGAGCGTGATAGATAGAGAGAGAGAGAACAAGAGGTAATGAGAGACTGAGAGAAGGCGTCTATAACTGCTGGGAATTCCTTGCCTTTCCGAGGGTAATATTTGTCTCAAGAAGGGGAGAGTAGGAAAAAGAGTGAGAGATAAAAAGAGAGAGAGAGAAAAAACAGAGAGAGAATAAGCATAGAGAAAGAGAGATAATTGGCAGCGAGTGAAAGGGAGCAGAGAGAGAAGCAGAGAGAGAGAGAGAAGCAGAGAGAGAGAGAGAGAGAGAGAGAAGCAGAGAGAGAGAGAAGCAGAGAGAGAGAGAGAGAGAGAAGCAGAGAGAGAGAGAAGCAGAGAGAGAAAGGGAGAAGCAGAGCGAAAGGGAAGAGAGCGCTCACAGGCCCCTGAACAGCACGCTTGGGTGAGATTACAAGTGGGAGGAACTGAATTGATAAATTAGTTCAGGCAACGTGCAAACTGATTACCGCGACTGCACTGCCATAGAATCCATCAGGCACACCGGCACACAGAGACACACACACAGACACACACAAAGACACACACACAGACACACACAAAGACACACACACACACACACACACACACACACACACACACACACACACACACACACACACACACACACACACACACACACACACACACACACACACACACACACACACACACACACACACACACACACACACACACACACACACAGACATTGCTGAGTGAAGCAAACACTTAGAGAAATGCAGAGAGATATAAACAAACCACACACATACACAGTACAGAGACCTACATGAAACACAAACACACAGAGACACACACACACCAGAGTGCATCTAGGGCGGAGTGTAGCGGTACACAGTGGATGGAGAATCTGCAGCGGCTGTAAGTAAAAGGTATTGAGCTGCTGACTCCGGAGAGCCAGACAAATCCCAGAGAACTAAAACTCACAGCACACACAGACAGGGAGAATGAAGGCTAGCTACAGCAAAAGGACAACAACGGGCATAGCTAATTATCTTGGCTAGGCTATCGCTAGCACAGACCCAGACAGGGGAGAATAAACTCCAAACAATTAGCAGTAACAGCTAATGCCACGCTCTCTATAGCATTAGCTAGCTGTTCCTAGAAAGCTAAATCCAACAGTTCAAACACAGCCAGAGCAGAATATGGCTAGCATCACAAGCTAACAGCTATTGCTAATGTTATTGTTCTTTCAATAGCTAGCTAGCTATTTCTCTCGGCTAGTCCATTGCTAACACCGTACCACACTTGTGCCAAATATAGCTACATATGCAAAAAAACGTTTTACTTTTATTTAACCAGGTAAGTCAATTAAGAAAAATGTATTATTTACAATGAAGGCAAGAGGCCTCATGATTTACAATGAAGGCAAGAGGCCTCCTGTAGGAAGAGGCCTCCCTGAGGACTGTGATTTAAAAAAATAAGGCAAAAAAACAAATGTAAACCAAAAAATGGACAAGACAGACAGACGATAACATGCTATGCAGTATACAGCTACACCCACAGTATGTAATACTGTTCAACCTTTTAGGTGTGAGTAAGCTATAGCTCACGCTACATTAACTTCAGGGTTCCTGTAGCTCATCATGCTACTGTTCTACCTTTAGGTGTGAGTAAGCTATAGCTAACGCCACATTAACATCAGGGGTTCTGTAGCTCATCATGAGGTTATAGCTAACGCTACATTAACATTAGGGGTCCTGTAGCTCATCATGAGGTTATAGCTAACGCTACATTAACATCAGGGGTCCCTGCAGCTCATCATGAGGTTATAGCTAACGCTACATTAACATCAGGGGTCCTGTAGCTCATCATGAGGTTATAGCTAACGCTACATTAACATCAGGGGTCCTGTAGCTCATCATGAGGTTATAGCTAACGCTACATTAACATCAGGGGTTCTGTAGCTCATCATGAGGTTATAGCTAACGCTACATTAACATCAGGGGTCCTGTAGCTCATCATGAGGTTATAGCTAACGCTACATTAACATCAGGGGTTCTGCAGCTCATCATGAGTAAGTATAGCTAACGCTACATTAACATCATGGGTCCTGTAGTTCATCATGAGGTTATAGCTAACGCATACATTAACATCAGGGGTCCCAGTCATCATGAGGTTATAGCTAGAAGCTGTATGGAAACCATCCTCAAGCTAACCACAACATTCTATTACAGCATGTTGCTGATTTGCTCTTTCTGCACATCACACACACACTCCAATACATACCACAGAGAGTGTGAGGCTTTTAATTTGCAAATCCACCCAAGCACTGATGTCAGAGAATCTGAAGAGATGGTCACACATCTCAAGGGACTCTGCCTGTGTCCGTTATTGTGCTAGCCATTGTGGTGTCAACACCAGTGTGTGTACCCAGCCAGCCAAATGAGGTGCCCAGGTCACGTGCGTGCTCCAGCTAGCCAACAGTGCCCAGGTCACCCATGATACAAGTCCGTACTCCAGCTAGCCAAATGGGGTCTCAACACCAGCCTGGTCACCCATGACAAGTCCGTGTCCAGCTAGCCAAATGGGGTCTCAACACCAGCCCAGGTCACCCATGATACAAGTCTGTGTCCAGCTAGCCAAATGGGGTGCAACACCAGCCCAGGTCACCCATGATGTGTGTCCGTCTGTAGCCAAATGGGTCTGTGTCTGGTCTGATACAAGTCCGTACTCCAGCTAGTGGGGTCTGTGTCCAGTGTCTGTGATACAAGTCCGTGTGTGTGCCAAATGGGGTCTCAACACCAACCTCGGGTCACCTCATGATACAAGTGTGTACCAGCTGTGGGGTCTGTGTGTGATACAAGTCCAGTCTGTGCTAGCCAAATGGGGTCTCAACACCAACCCAGGTCACCCATGATACAGAGTGTACTCCAGCTAGCCAAATGAGGTCTCAACAACAACTAGGTCACCCATGATAAAGTCCGTATTCCAGCCAGCCAAATGGGGTCTCAACACATCACAAGGGACCCTGCCTGTGTCCGTACCCAGCTAGCCAAATGGGGTCTCAACATCAGCACAGGTCACCCATGATACAAGTCCGTACTCCAGCTAGCCAAATGGGGTCTCAACAACAACCCAGTTCACCCATGATACAAGTCCGTCCCTCCAGCTAGCCAAATGGGGGGGTCTCAACACCAGCCCAGGTCACCCATGATACAAGTTCGTACTCCAGCTAGCCAAATGGGGTCTCAACATCAGCCCAGGTCACCCATGATACAAGTCCGTACTCCAGCTAGCCAAATGGGGTCTCAACACCAACCTAGGTCACCCATGATACAAGTCCGTACTCCAGCTAGCCAAATGGGGTCTCAACACCAGCCCAGGTCACCCATGATACAAGTCCGTACTCCAGCTAGCCAAATGGGGTCTCAACACCAGCCCAGGTCACCCATGATACAAGTCCGTACCCAGCTAGCCAAATGGGGTCTCAACACCAGCCCAGGTCACCCATGATACAAGTCCGTACTCCAGCTAGCCAAATGGGGTCTCAACACCAACCCAGGTCACCCATGATACAAGTCCGTACTCCAGCTAGCCAAATGGGGTCTCAACACCAGCCCAGGTCACCCATGATACAAGTCCGTACTCCAGCTAGCCAAATGGGGTCTCAACACCAACCTAGGTCACCCATGAAATGGGGCCCCAACACCAGTCCGATCCCTCCAGCTAGCCAAATGGGGTCTCAACACCAGCAAAGGTCACCCATGATACAAGTCCATACTCCAGTTAGCCAAATGAGGTCTCAACATCAGCCAGGTCACCCATGATACAAGTCCGTACTCCAGCTAGCCAAATGGGGTCTCAACACCAGCCCAGGTCACCCATGATACAAGTCCGTACTCCAGCTAGCCAAATGGGATCTCAACACCAGCCCAGGTCACCCATGATACAAGTCCGTACTCCAGCTAGCCAAATGGGGTCTCAACACCAGCCCAGGTCACCCATGATACAAGTCCGTACTCCAGCTAGCAAATGGGGTCTCAACACCAGCCCAGGTCACCCATGATACAAGTCCGTACTCCAGCTAGCCAAATGGGGTCTCAACACCAGCCCAGGTCACCCATGATACAAGTCCGTACTCCAGCTAGCCAAATGGGGTCTCAACACCAGCCCAGGTCACCCATGATACAAGTCCGTACTCCAGCTAGCCAAATGGGGTCTCAACACCAACCTAGGTCACCCATGATACAAGTCCGTACTCCAGCTAGCCAAATGGGGTCTCAACACCAGCACAGGTCACCCATGATACAAGTCCGTACTCCAGCTAGCCAAATGGGGTCTCAACACCAGCCCAGGTCACCCATGATACAAGTCCGTACTCCAGCTAGCCAAATGGGGTCTCAACACCAGCCCAGGTCACCCATGATACAAGTCTGTACCCAGCTAGCCAAATGGGGTCTCAACACCAGCCCAGGTCACCCATGATACAAGTCCGTACTCCAGCTAGCCAAATGGGGTCTCAACACCAGCCCAGGTCACCCATGATACAAGTCCGTACTCCAGCTAGCCAAATGGGGTCTCAACACCAGCCCAGGTCACCCATGATACAAGTCCGTACTCCAGCTAGCCAAATGGGGTCTCAACACCAGCCCAGGTCACCCATGATACAAGTCCGTACTCCAGCTAGCCAAATGGGGTCTCAACACCAGCCCAGGTCACCCATGATACAAGTCTGTACTCCAGCTAGCCAAATGGGGTCTCAACACCAGCCCAGGTCACCCATGATACAAGTCCGTACTCCAGCTAGCCAAATGGGGTCTCAACACCAGCCCAGGTCACCATGGTCACCCATGATACAAGTCCGTACTCCAGCTAGCCAAATGGGGTCTCAACACTCAGCCCAGGTCACCCATGATACAAGTCCGTACTCCAGCTAGCCAAATGGGGTCTCAACACCAGCCCAGGTCA
Organism: Oncorhynchus masou masou; assembly: GCF_036934945.1. Classification (NCBI taxonomy): domain Eukaryota; kingdom Metazoa; phylum Chordata; class Actinopteri; order Salmoniformes; family Salmonidae; genus Oncorhynchus; species Oncorhynchus masou. The sequence continues at coordinate 5,701 of NW_027006456.1, forward strand.
CCCATGATACAAGTCCGTACTCCAGCTAGCCAAATGGGGTCTCAACACCAGCACAGGTCACCCATGATACAAGTCCGTACTCCAGCTAGCCAAATGGGGTCTCAACACCAGCCCAGGTCACCCATGATACAAGTCCGTACTCCAGCTAGCCAAATGGGGTCTCAACACCAGCCCAGGTCACCATGATACAAGTCCGTACTCCAGCTAGCCAAATGGGTCTCAACACCAGCCCAGGTCACCTATGATACAAGTCCGTACTCCAGCTAGCCAAATGGGGTCTCAACACCAGCCCAGGTCACCCATGATACAAGTCCCTCCAGCTAGCCAAATGGGGTCTCAACACCAGCACCAGGTCACCCATGATACAAGTCCGTACTCCAGCTAGCCAAATGGGGTCTCAACACTGGAGCCACAGGTCACCCATGATACAAGTCCGTACTCCAGCTAGCCAAATGGGGTCTCAACACCAGCACAGGTCACCCATGATACAAGTCCGTAACCCAGCTAGCCAAATGGGGTCTCAACACCAGCTGGACCCATGATACAAGTCCGTAATCCAGCTAGCCAAATGGGGTCTCAACACCAGCCCAGGTCACCCATGATACAAGTTTGACTTGCTAGCCAAATGGGGTCTCAACACCAGCCCAGGATCACCCATGACACAAGTCACACACACCTTTGCCAAAATGGGGTGCTTCAACACCAGCCCAGGTCACCCATGATACAAGTCTGTACCAGCTAGCCAAATGGGGCAACACTAGCCCATGTCACCATGCAGCCAGGTCACCCATGATACAAGTCCGTACACAGCTAGCCAAATGGGGTCTCAACACCAGCCCAGGTCACATGCACACAGTCACCTGATAAAGTCCGTACCCAGCTAGCCAAATGGGGTTCAACACTAGCCCAGGTCCCCATGCAGCCAGGTCACCCATGAGGCTATCTGGAGTCTAATGTCTGAGACGCTGGGAGATGATGAAACACTCACCAGGGAGGTTGTTATTCAAGTAGGTTTGGTTTTGCTAGGAGATGGTGGATGGGTGGAAGTGGACGGGACACGGATCGCTGAATTCAAACACCCACCAAATCAGATGCTTCCACCCGTCCATACTGTTAGAAAACCCAAACCACTGAGTACATCAGCGCAACTGTCTGTCCGCTAGAGGGGACACAAACACATAGAAAGGGCTAACATCTCCAAGCTGGAGTATGGAACAGGCCTAGTCCTTGGAAAGTGGTTTTAGAGATTTTTGTTTTAACAGCCTGATCCCAAACATCAACCCCTGTCCTTAAACATCTGGAGTAAAAGCCTAAACTTTATCTGAAACATTTGCAACAATGTCTGTCAAATTTGACATTTTAGAAACATGGATGAATAACACACACACAGTGTTAGATACTGAGTACATCAACATAAGAGACATCCAGAATCCAGTTTACTGTTAGATCACTGCTGAGTAGAGCTGATAATTTGTATAGAATTAGGAGATAACAGAAGTTATGGTTGATCTAGACGGGCAGTGTTTTCAGAGGGGCAGAAAGGGGAAGAGAGTTAAATGAACCCAGATCCTGTTAGATACTGGAGTACATCAACAATGGTCTAGGGGGACAGTTTGGAAAGGGGAAGAGAGCAATGAACAGATTTACTGTTAGATACTGATCCAATGTCTTCTGCAGATCACCACTAGAGCCTAGACTAGGAGATACTGGTAGAGCTAACAATGTTGTCTAGGTATTAGTTGCTAAATGTTGTATAGGGCTGTAGAGTTTACATAGATCCAGTGTTTTCAGATCACCACTAGAGCCTAGAAGGAGAGGGTCTAGGGGTCTTTGGAGGGGGCTTAAGTTTACATAGATCCAGTGTTTTCAGATCACCACTGAGCCTAGAGAAGGAGGGGGTCTGTTTGCTTAAGTTTACATAGATCCAGTGTTTTCAGATCACCACTAGAGCCTAGAAGGAGAGGGTCTAGGGGTCTGTTTGGAAGGGGGCTTAAGTTTACATAGATCCAGTGTTTTCAGATCACCACTAGAGCCTAGAAGGAGAGGGTCTAGGGTTCCGTTTGGAAGGGGCCCGTAAGGGCTCAGAAACAGCAGTAGATAACCCAGAGTTCTTAGCACCTCTGAGCATAATGCCGGCTGTTATTTGCAAACCGAGTGAAAATGTCGGCAATCAGACGTCTACAGCGGGTGGTGTGAAAAAACACATTGCTCTGAACGATCGGCAGACTGACGCCAGATCCACATTCGGTGTGATTTATGCTGAAGTCTGAGTGTTCGAGGGAGTCATGTTGGAAACCTGGCAACTGTTGATCCCTTCCAGCACCACTGACTGACCTTGAGGCTTCGTAAAGTTCTCACGTTCTCAAGGAAACGAACCCCCCACCCCCTTGACCAAACCCAGACAGACAGACACACACACACACACACACACACACACACACACACACACACACACACACACACACACACACACACACACACACACACACACACACACACACACCAGCATACACACACACACGTTCATGCACACACAGCACACACAATCCCAGCCAGATACAGCTCCCAACAACCTTTGGTTTGGAGCAGCCATTTTGAGGTTGTGGTTCAAAGGTGACGTGAATTAAAAGTTAACTGCTCTGGCGGGACATTAAACAGAGGGGGGGGGGGGAGTTTCAATACAGCGAGGCAGAAAGAGAGAAACCTATATTCCCATATCTATTAAGTGAAATACCACAGTGTGTCACCATAGCAGCAAGATCCACAGCAGCAAGATGTGTGACCTGTCGACCACAAGAAAAGGGGCAACCAGTGAAGAACAAACACCATTGTAAATACAAATCATTTTTATATTTATTTATTTTCCCTTTTGTACTTTAACTATTTGCACTTTGTTAAAACACCGTACAGAGACATAATATGACATTTGAAATGTCTCTATCCTTCAGAAACTTTTGTGAATGTGGTGTTTACTGTTCATTTATGATTGTTTATTTCACTTTTGTTCATTATCTATTGCACGTGTTTTGGTAATGCATGCATACCCTTCCCAGCCAGTAACCCAGAGAGAGAGACAGGGAGTTCATCAACTTGCTACTCGGACTATTAGAATTGAACCCACCCAACTTTTTTTTATACGATGCTGATACTCACTGTTTATTATCTAAGCAGAGTCCCTTTACCTCTACCTACATGTCCCGTACATATTACCTCAATTACTGAGACTAACCTGTACCTCCACTCATTTACTCGGTACTGGTACATCCAGCCTCGTTATTGTTATTTTATTGTGTTACGTTTTTATTAAATGTTTTACTTTAGTTTATTTAGTAAATAGTATCTTTCTTAAAACTGCATTGTTGGTTAGTGGCTTGTAAGTAAGCATTTCACTGAAAGGTCCTGTTGTATTCGGAGCATGTGATTTGATTTGTGAAGGAGAAAGAGAGAGAAACCGGGCAAAGAGTGAACAGAAAGAGAGAAAGAGAGAACAGAAAGAGAGAACAGAAAGAGAGAAAGAGTGAACAGAAAGAGAGAAAGAGTGAACAGAAAGAGAGAAAGAGTGAACAGAAAGAGACAGAAAGAGTGAACAGAAAGAGACAGAAAGTGTGAACAGAAAGAGAGAGAGTGAACAGAAAGAGACAGAAAGAGTGAACAGAAAGAGACAGAAAGAGTGAACAGAAAGAGACCGAAAGTGTGAACAGAAAGAGAGAGAGTGAACAGAAAGAGACAGAAAGAGTGAACAGAAAGAGACAGAAAGAGTGAACAGAAAGAGAGAAAGAGTGAACAGAAAGAGAGAAAGAGTGAACAGAAAGAGACAGAAAGAGAGAAAGAGTGAACAGAAAGAGAGAGAAAAAGTGAACAGAAAGAGACAGAAAGAGTGAACAGAAAGAGACAGAAAGAGTGAACAGAAAGAGAGAAAGAGAGAACAGAAAGAGAGAAAGAGAGAACAGAAAGAGTGAACAGAAAGAGAGAAAGAGTGAACAGAAAGAGAGAAAGAGTGAACAGAAAGAGACAGAAAGATTGAACAGAAAGAGACAGAAAGAGTGAACAGAAAGAGACAGAAAGAGTGAACAGAAAGAGACAGAAAGAGTGAACAGAAAGAGAGAAAGAGAGAACAGAAAGAGTGAACAGAAAGAGAGAAAGAGTGAACAGAAAGAGAGAAAGAGTGAACAGAAAGAGACAGAAAGAGTGAACAGAAAGAGACAGAAAGAGTGAACAGAAAGAGACAGAAAGAGTGAACAGAAAGAGAGAAAGAGAGAACAGAAAGAGTGAACAGAAAGAGAGAAAGAGTGAACAGAAA